>NW_010413186.1:0-1844 GCF_000710305.1 Buceros rhinoceros silvestris | reverse complement strand
GGAAAGAGCCATCATTTGTTTGGTTGAATGAAATCAAGGTTGGTGAAATGGTTGATAGAATTTTCTTAACTGGAATTTCAGATTTCATCCAGCTGCATTTCAGGAAGCAGCAACGGCCAGGTGCTCCCTGAGGAAGGGGGAGACAAATGCTAAGGGTAACCCCAGAGCACACAGCGGCTTTACATCAGGATGCAGTCCCACAGGATCTGAACACGGCAAGCAAAGCAGGATCATCTATCACAAGGGCAAATGATGAACTAGGGTTAGGGTTCACCTAGAGAGTCCAGTGAGGAGCAAAAAAGACAGGGTCAGAGACATGACTGGAGTCAAGGATACAACGTGGCTCCGAAGTCCACCCAGGAGACGGTAACAGAGATGGAACTGGAGCTGGACATACATAGGCGTAGCTCAAGCAGGGACTAAGACCTAAGCTGAAGTGGGCACCTCAAGCCCATAGGCAGAGGATGCGGGTGTAAATCCCTCTGGAGGCTCCTCAGGGCCATTAAGACCTATTGGTGTACTCAGGGTCCTGGTACTGTTTTGACTTAGGTAGACTAGTTTCCTATATCGATCATCCTTCAAGAGTCAAAGTTTAATAAAAAGTCTCTTGATTTGCACATTAAGAAACCATCAGTATGCCCATAGACTGTCAGGAAGGCACATAGTAAATGAGGTTTGTGTGTATGTATCTGCTCACAACCCATATACACCCAGAGCACTTCAACTTTCATATAAATCATGTTAATAGAAAAGGCTTCACCTTCTGCTACTGTGACTTGTAGTTTTTTAAAATGCATCTGTGCAGGCTCAGATACATAAAGGAGAGGGAAGGTGGCAGTTGTCCTGTTTGAAATGGAGCACTTTTCATTTAGATCAGAACTGTGTCTCTCCACGTAGGATTTCAGGGGCAGGTAACGAATTCCGCAAAAGAACTTTAAACATTAAAATCTTAGGTAATACTGCTTTCTGAACAATTATGTAGTAACTTGAGATCATGACACTACTTATATGTATGACAGTTTGCAAGACTGTGCACCGTGTCCTTCCTCTGGTTCAGCTGCATTAGAGTAGCTTTTTCCTCGTGGTGCAGCACAGCCTGTAATACCTATTGATAGGAATCTGTTTTTTTTACTTCCTTTGAAAGAACAAATCAATTTTTTCTCTTGCTAAGTGAACAACAGCTTTGACAAATACTGCATTTACTCCTGCAAATTCCCATGAAACACTTTGTCCACAAGAAAAAAAACAAAAAACCACCCAATTTCTGACTTTGCCTTGTAGCACTTCCTTATTTTTAAAATACGGCAGTACCTGGCGATGGACATTAATAAACAGCAGAGAGAGGCAGCACTGGTCTCAGCCACCTGCACACTACCTCTGAAAGGGGAGAGGCACAAGAGTGGCCGATGTGCCAAGACACTGCATTATGGCCAAGGGGCCGGAACTTTTAGTGTCTGTTTCCGAACGTCTTAGCTAGGATGGGGCACAAGCCAGCCCTCTCTGCCAACACGTTGTTTCTCCCCTCCGTCTTTAGTGATAGTGTAAGAGAACGGTAGGCCGTTTCCACCAACGGCTATTTGCTGAGCAGTAATAACCTGTGGGAGGGAGGGCTGAGACTCCACCGCCTCTTCACAGCGATACATGAGGGAGCAGAACAGCTCCCAGGACCTAATTTGCACTCTAATATAAGACAGTGGAGTCTTATTAACAAGGAACTAGCACAAAGCATCATTGCAGTCTCTATAACACGTCGAGACTGCTTTCCGTAGGGGAGGGCTCATGAAAACAAGCACGTGCATGCACAGTCCTGCAGCACGTAAGCCAATGTGGCGCATCGCCAGGGA
>NW_010413185.1:94838-101449 GCF_000710305.1 Buceros rhinoceros silvestris | reverse complement strand
AAACCAGGAAGTTTAACTCAAACCGGGACATTTACCTGACCTGTAAGCTTTCTCCATATGGAGATATTGAAAGTAAAGTGCAATTCTTGTACCCAGTTCTGGTAAACTGTAGGTAAAATTGCAGTGTGGGTAAAGGTCCAAACCAGGATGTGTATCATGGTTTGGGTTGAAGGTAGAGCTCCCAGCTTCTTGCCTTCATATAGATGTTCATTCAGGGTTCGCCCATGTTAGAGATCCTGTAGGTAGGCCATTCATTCAGCATGCTAACAGTAATAGCTATCCTGCTTTCAGGAACTGTTAGCTAACATGTCCCATTGACATTCTCTGATAAACCTTCTTCAGGACTTTGCACAATATTCTTCAAAACATACCACTTCTGTCAAAGGTATTTCAAACTTGGGCAGCTGCTGAGGTAACTTTAAGAAGCATTTTAAGCTTGCTTGACATTGTCACGATTTTGACATTTGACAGTTGACCAAATACAGCATGCACAACCTGTCTGCAGGCACTGAAAATTGCTGTCTATAGTTACTGATATTAACATTTTTAATAAAACTGCTTACCTTTCGGTACTAGTCTCTGTTTATTTATTGCTATAAGTCTTCATCATCAATTTGCCCTAATTTTCTTAGACTTTATCCTAAAAACAAGAGGAAACAATAGATGAAATGACAATTTAAGACAGAATGGCCAACCTTTTCAGTACTGTGGGGAGCTGTCGCAGAGGCACCCACAATACAGACAGCAGCAACTATCTGAAAAATGTGGATTTAGTGCAATCACATTTGCCTGGCACTCCCACTGACCAAATTAATTACAGGTTTGGATGTCAGCTGGAAATTGTTACTGCACAACAGATCCCTGAGCACTGCAGAACGCACTCTAAGGAAGATGTACCACAGCGTGCGCAGCTCACTGATGTAAAGGGAGAATCTCCCACATAGAGATATCAAGAGGGTCACTCACCAACACCAGAGTGAGGGTCACTCAGTCCCAAGGAGATATGCTCAGACAGCGTCCTGATCTAAGGGGAGTTCCAGGAAGCATGCTCGACTGGCATCCTGCTCCGAGGGGAGAGTCTTCAACTGCACTGCCTGCTGCTCCAAGGACAGCCAACTCAACATGGTGTCTCCTGCACCTCACATGTTTATCAGGTGCTTCTGCAGGGCTCTGTCTTTTGTGCAAGCAGTTAGGGTGTTTGCACTGCTACAGGAGCCCAGGCCATATGTAGTACACAGGCCATATATAACTGGTGATACTGGTCTCTGGAGTCAAAGGATAGCAACTTCCCAGGACAGTGAACTTCCCAAACTAAATTTTGGATAACATGTCTAATTTACTAAGGCAGGTTCCCTTCTCCGCCTTTTTAAAAGACTAGCCCCATGCCCCTCATTTGAAGTTATTTAAAGGCAAATAACGTTTTAAGTAACCTTAAATAGGAACAGTTCTGTCATCCACACAGTTTTGCCGTGACTCCAACAAAACCTTAACCCAGTAAATCTATCCCTCTGTTATATAAGGAAATGCACAAAGAAAAGCTGAGTCTTGTCTCAGGAGCTCCCAAACTGGCTGTCCTCCCCAGCTCTTGGGCCAATTCTACTCTTGCTTAAATAAGATACTATTTTAGTTGCAAGTACGAATTGAGATCTTTGAGACTTTTTTTCTAGGACAAGACAAAACTGCAGTGAAATTGAAGCTGATATGTAGTACTAATCCAAGAATATGGATATATATAATATTTTTCTATATGTTGTGCAGCACCTGGTCAGTGGGAGTAGCATCCTTCTACTGTCGAGGTCCTACTGTTGTAGATCACTTTGCAGGACATTCCTTTGTCCATGTTCAATCCAGCTTTATAGGGAATGCTGAAAGGAGCAAGTAGAAACCATTTAAGATCACAGAAGGCGGCATAATGTGACACATGTAAAGTAGTGCTTAACCAATGGGATGGTACCCTGTGCTGCTGCAGACTCCAAGTCTGTGCTAGAAAAGGTTTACCAGAGCCCACGTCTGCACCTTTTGTTGGATGCAGATACTAAGGCAATTGCCACTTGTGCCAATAAGGCAGATTTCCCAGGCTGCAAATTTAGAAACAGATTCCATCAGCTAGAGGTGGTGATGTAATTTTCGCAATTACATGTGATCATTTCTCCCACACTGTAAGCATTTAGGGCCAGATGCTTAAAGGTACTTAGACTAACAGAGATTTACCAGCACTTCCCAGTCTGGCTTGTATAACATGCAACTATGCATTCCTTCCTCCCCCAATCTCTCTTACTGCCTTCATTAGGTAAAGCTGGATCCTGTCACACTTGGTGCTCAGGGTGGTTGGTGATAACTGCTCAATCTTTTAAATCCAGCCCCATTCAGTCTTTCAGGATTAATCTTTACTCAGCTATTCTTCCTCTCTCTCCTGTGTTGTCAATACAAACATGTTATTTCTGCTCTGAGCATCGACTACAAGAATTGACTACAGCAGCCTGGGCACTTGGCCTCAGCAACCAGTCCTTGGCGACATGCGGATGCTTATTACCAGTGCTCTATTCACTGTAGAAAATCCACTGCGCGGGCCCGAAGGGTATGCTCACATTTGCAAAGCCCTGTAGCAGCCATCAGTGCACTTGCAGTAAGCATGGGGAAAAGCCATCCCAAATCTTCATTCGCGAAGCCAAGCCATGATGATTCACTGTTTACCTGTTCAGATGTGTATAGCCTTGACTTTATTTGCTTTTTATTTACTTTTTTTAATCCCACAGGTTTTCTCAGCATAAACTTCTATGTCACAAAACTGGTGGGTATTTGAATGAACTTGTAGCCTTCATCACTTCAGGGGAAGCAGAAGTATATGGTTGGTACAGCAATACCAGAAAAAGCTACATGCTTTGCTTGTTTAGTGCCCAACAAAAAGGAAATTTTCATTCAAATGAACCTAAATGACAGTAAAAAATAAGCTTAAATAATTTTTCAGTACTGTAAATTATACATTTTTAGATATTCGGTTCCTGAATATTCAGACTGTTCAAATGATGGGGCAAATAATGTGAAAAATATAATGCATGTTGGTCCTATTTACCTTGCTGCAAACATATCCTTTTACGAAGTTTCTTTTTATTCTTTCTCTGCCTGTGAAGAATTAACATTCCTTAACCTCTTCAGCCTGTTCTTGTACTCACTTTCACTCAGTTGTGTGTCAGAGATGGTATTTCTTTTAACAAGAGAATTTCTTTGCTTATTTTCTTTTGTCTGAGTTTTGAGTAAATATTGCAGTGTTCATGTTTCTGTAAGCGTTACTTAGAGTCCAGGAGATGGCAGTAGTTGCCAATAATTCATTTGTAAAGCAAGCCTATTCACAAAAGCTGAAAAACAGAAAGATTATACTCAGAGGAAAGCCAAAGTATATTTGCACATCTGTAAAATATGACAACACACCAAGCAATTAGTTTTATTTATTAATTTTTAAATTCTAAGCTGGGTTATTAAATAGAACTTGCAATTACATATGTTAAAAAATTGCCCTAACACTTGAGTTTCTTGTTTTTTTTTTCTCTTAAACCAGCTATTAATATTAGTCAGCCAAGTTTCAGCGGCACAGATGTCTTTGGCTATACCTCATTCCTAGCTTATTCTACAATCCCAAATATCACCTTTTACTATGAATTCCGCTTGAAATTTCAATTGGCAAACCACCACTCAGCTTTACAAGACAACCTGATTTTTTTCACTGGACAGAAGGGCCAAGGTAAGCTTTATTTTTATTACTTATCCTTACAGGCTTTCCAATATTCCTTGAAGAAGTAGGATAAAAATATACACAGCTTTTTTTATTATTATTCTTTTTAGGATTCATTAGGGAGAAGATAATCTCTCCAGTATTTAATTTTTTTGTAAACACACAGTAAAAAATTAGGTTGTATAAATGCTTATTTTCATTATGAAGTATAACTGCTTCCAGTAATTAAAGCCAACAGTTAATCTGGTGCTTGAGGTAGTACATTTCTGAATAAAATAATGGAAAACAAATATCGAAGATTCTCTTTGTAGTCATCAACATGTATTTCATTATTGATTACATTTATTTGGTGCACAGTTTTGAGAAATGCTGCCTCAAATCTTTTTGCCATTGATACTTATTTTTTATTGGAAAATCAGTCCATCCATGCAACATGCCAAGAGCTACCCTGCCAGTTGTATCCTAAAGGACCTCCCACAGGAGCAGCCATGAACTGCTGCTGTTGTCACAGTGATTGCACTTCCACGGCCCACAGGACTCTCAGTGCTGAAATCCATCCCTGCAGCAGCCAGAACTGGACTCTGTGTTATCTACGTAAAATAAGAGACCCTATGCCCTGAGATCACTCAGGGCAAGTTAAGCCAAGCTAGCTATGAATAGGTTGTGCTACAATTTGTGTAGCGAAGCATTCAACTTGGTCTGATTAACACCACTGCAAAGCAGGTTATATAAATCTACTTACAACATTTGTACTAAGATTTTAGCAATACTTTTTTACTTCACAGCACCCCACTGTGGCAGGCTGGCACGGCTTCAGCATTGAAATGGGGTAAAATAGTAATCCTACTTCTCTTATGTCCATCTCAGCATTACTGTCCACACCAAACCCGTAATATTGCTGAAAGCTGAGAAAGAAATTAATGAAATGCCAATGCAGATTTAAAGCAGTCAGTGTAGAAATTACCTTGGACTTAATAGATCATAGGAAACACGTTACTTATTTTTAATTGTTTCTGCAATTGGAGCATGATCTAGCTTAGCGGTTTGGACCTGTGCTATGGGACCATTGAAGCCTAGGAGGGAGGTTTGATGATGTGTCTCTACGTCCAAACCCATCACAGTAGGAGAGTGATTTAGGTATAAAAATTTAAGTCTCTAGTGGCACAGTAGATGCTTTACCTCAGCCAAAACAGCGCATGAGTTTTGCAGATATGGCCCATGAGTTATGGGAACCCTACACTTATGATAAACCATACCAAGATGAAAGAGGAGAGAAATTATTACTAGCAGTTTTAAGATAACGAGGTCCCAAACTACATTATTAAAAATCAATTTTGGGGAGGCATTATGCAGTTAAGTATCGCACAAAATGATTACAGTACATCGCATCAGTAGGATAGAGAGCATCCTCCATTTGCTGCATTAATAGATTTGATATATTCTTAGGTTTTGTTTTCTATTAGATTTCTTTACTTAAGTTCCTGTACCCTCTGGGGCTTCTTCCCCTTTCTCACTGTGGTAGACTTCCAAGAGTCAGAGTGTTAGTCTATTGCAATGCAAACTGAAATTAGCTTAGAATGCCTCGGCAGTTCACGAACCTGTAGTGTAATTAAGACTGTCACTTTTCATTTGCAAAGATTCTATCAAATTTAACTAATGAAGCTGAACTGATCAACTGTCCTTCAGAGTGCTATGAGACTCTGGTACAGCACATGGACAAACAGCCACCAAAAATGATTTACATAAATTATCGAGCTGATTATCCAAATTAGTCTAACACAGTTAAGTACTAAACCACTGTGAGGACATTTAAACTCAAAACTTTGCTCTGCCTCTGCCTGTGTGTGACTGAGACTTTACTAAGCTTTGTTCCAAACGTCAGCAAAATACAATCAGGCCTGAGCGATCCTGCTTGACTGAACTGTATTGAGCAGTACTTCAGCTGCATCCAGGTCTAACATCCCTCATGCCACATTTTACTCCTGCAACAGTCACCATTCACTCCCAGGCAGCTTTTTCTTTCACTTGCTATCACAGTTCACTCCCAGGCAGTTTCTCCTTTCACTTACTGATTATTTACTGTTATGAATGGAGGAAATATTCTTTCTTTTTTGGGTAACCAAGAGGTAATGGTTGATGGAGTAAACATTACCTAAAACATTTTCATCTAGTCATTCAGAAAGCAGCTTTCAGAAGCCAGAGTCCCCATTATTAAATTTTTATAACAATAATACATAGCTTTTTGTAATACAAACAAATGATTTGTTAGAACACTCAGACGTGTTTCTGCAACCTTGGAAACTGAATTTTAAACTGTTAGTACAGAAATTGTAGGAAATTGTAACAAAAAAAGTTATAACAATTTGTCCACTGTCTTTACTCAGGAGAGGAAAAAAAGCACTAATGGTGCAAAATAACCTGGTTTTGGTTTTTTTCTGTTACAATAATCAAAAGAGAATATCAAAAAAACGTTACTTAAAAATAAAAGACTCATTGCACTGACGTTTATCTCATAAAGGCCTGCCTGCAGGGTGTAACCTGTAATGTCAAAGTCATTGTGCAGTGTAGGTCTTGCAAACATGTTTAGCTGAACTGAGTAAAAAAAATGTTACTGGTATCATTTTTATTATCCAAAACATTAGCATTCTGGGCTTATTATGAAGTCATCAGTCAGAAACTTAGCTTTTTATTATTTTGTGTATCTTTTGTTGGTGGTGGTTTTAACACTACCCTATGGCAGCAACGTGTTTTTGGAGCCCCCTGTCAAATGATGGGTGGGCAGCAGAGCACCAGCTGTGGGCAAAGCTGAGAAACAATGAGGCATCTGGTAAACTGCTGTGTAGCAGTTCTGTTTATTTCCTCCTTCGTTTAAGTGGTGGGG
>NW_010413185.1:19977-94764 GCF_000710305.1 Buceros rhinoceros silvestris | reverse complement strand
GAAAGAGTAACCCCCTTTTTAATAAGCAGAAAGCAGTATTGCTTGTGAAATGAACTTTGTTATTTCACCAAGAGGAGATGCTGATGTTCTAACAATTTACTTTTACCTTTTTTATTTTTAATTGAGCAATAATGTTCTCACTATAGGGAGCATGAAGTATTTCACAGCCTGTGATCTTTCTGTGAGGAAGTTTTTTTAACATTCCATTTTCATTTTCCCCTTTCTCCATTTCATCCCATTTCTCATAGTCAGCATTCTCTTGTAGTACTCTACCTGATTCCCCTCCGCTGTCATCCCTGCCTAAACCACAGACACTGATGCCATGGCTAACCTACTGTGAGGTACAATCAAACGGGACATCAGGGGCATCAACACAAATTTGAAATGAGGGCCATTGCCATGTATGACACTACAAGAACAAATACAAAATGAGACAGACTTACAAAAATGCAAGAAAATATAAAATAAAACAGAGTTTACAGACATGAAATTGAGCACTGAATTGCTGAATTGATGGGAAAGTTGTGAAAAGAAACCGGTGGCTTTGCATTGCAATTCAAGACATCCTAATCCAAGACTGAGAATGTTCTTCCCTTTTACCACTGTTTATATCCCAATTCTTTTATCATACTAAGAGCATGTGCAAAAGAAAGAGTGGGGTTTGCAAAAAGAAACAAGTTGATCATGATTTCTCTAACTAATCATGGTTCCACTCCTGCCTACATGAGAAGAGGGATTAAATTTTCTCCAAAGATGCCAGTTTACTTCAATGACCAGGAATGGGTCCAGGAATTGAATGCTTGCTTGTAGACTTTTTGCCAGACATAAAATCTTTCAAATGAGATTTTATAGTACAGTACCCAAAAAGCACAGACTACACTTATAGCATGTAGCCCTAAATATAAAGAAACTAAATTATTTACTGCAAATTTGCAAATGAATGAGTTCTAACCTGAAAGTATAAGACGACTTGGGAGAATTAGAGCATACAACTGTTCTGACCAAAGAACACTTAGTAACAAATACCCTAGAGCTGCCCTAAGTGAGGACAGCTGCAATAAATTCTCCAGGCACTCCTGGGTCAAGGGCAGCTGACCGAGCTTGATAGAAGCTGCTAGAGCTTCCTGAGGCCCATGTCCCTGTTGCTCCCCTTACCTCACAGAAGCAGGTGCCCTCAAATTTTGAGGCTGCAAAGTATCTACCATGAAAGCTGAAAGCATACTGAAATAGAATTAAGTCATGGGCTATATTCTCATGCAACTTGGAATTTCAGTTTGCTTTTTGAGGATTTTGGAGGAAGTTGAGAATTTATCCATGTTATAGGGGGAGGGAACAGCAATGACTGCTAAATCCACCAGGCTCAACAGATTTTGTGGATGTCATTAACCTACTCTAGCGTGGATAAAAAACCTCCTTCAAAAAGCTCATAAATCGGTTCCAAATCTCTACAGCTTCTATTTTAAATCCACAAGGATACTGGAAATACTACTACAAGGTAAACAAAGAATATTAAAAGTATATACAAAACTTAAGACCTTCCTGGCAAAAAATTTTCCTAAACTGATATAATTTCAGTGGGTTTGGAAAATATTTTATGCAGCAGTATTCACTAAATCCTGGAACAAGAAATTACGCTATTTTTTGTCTTTTCAGGACTGAATGGAGATGATTTCTTGGAGTTAGGCCTCCGTAATGGCAAAGTAGTGTATAGTTATAATCTAGGTTCTGGCATAGCAACGATCATTAGTAAACCACTTGATCTGACACTCAATATTCATGTCATCCATCTTGGCAGATATCTCCGAAAAGGCTGGCTAAAGGTAAGAAATTATTTTCTTTAGAAAGACAGTTTTTAGAAGAAAGTGTCCTTTGGCTTTTTACCCCACACCCATTTTATACGGAAAGATAAGAACTACTTTTGTGTTTCCCTGTTAAGTTTGGAGGACTGCCTTCATTAGGAGTTCTTAAATAAGGCTAATTCCTTTGTTGTAAGAAATATAAAAATTTCATTTAAAGGTGGATGATCAGAAGAATAAAACTGTCACTTCTCCTGGGAGACTGGTTGGACTCAATGTCTTCAGTCAGTTTTATTTAGGAGGTTATCGTGAATATACTCCAGAACTCCTACCAAAAGGATCTGGATTTAAGAACGGCTTTCAAGGTAAAGATTAGACTGTTTTCAATTCATTTTAAAATATGCATTAGTTTGTTTCAGTTGTCTGTGAAATGAAGATCTAAAATCTCTGTCTTATGAGGAAGCAAACTAGGATCTCCTTGGCTGATATTCCTGCGGTTTTTTCATTGTTTCACTACAATAATCAAGAAATGTGATGCAAAGAGAGACTCTGCTAACTATTTTTAATACTTTCTGTTTCCGATATAAATGGAGGTTTGCCAAGACATCATTTCTTTGTATCTGTCCCTGTTCTACACAGCATTGCTCCAAAAGGACTTCCTTTCTCTTTGATAAAGTAGTTTAGATTCTTTTCCCAGCTAGCTCTGTCACTAGCAGTGCTGGTCTGGATCATACTTTTTGTGCTGAAACCTCTCTCTGATAAGACATCATGAAATCTGTTTTTTTTCCTGACATCGTGATCCATGTCTCTAGACAGGACCTAAGTAATTCCTGTTAGGAATATTTCAGCTATTTATCTAACAGATAATAATTCCTAACTTGAAACTGATATTTGAATTTTTGTAGAAACCTTAATCCAACTCCTATCAGATCAGCAATGAAGCAAAGAATTCCTAATGCTTCAAGTGACTTCTGAAGTAGTTTTTAGTCAATGTTGCCCCTTGCATCACAGTTTGGTATGATTCATAAAGGCCCTCTGAGCGTTTGGGTCACAGCTCAGAGCAACACTGGGTAGTCATTGTGGGGGCCATCTTCTCTGATAGACAAACACCACAGTACTCCAAGAAACCAAGAAAAACAGGGGAAAAGCAAAGTACTTTATGACAGGTAGAGTTTTAGAAATGTGTAAATTTGGCGCTGCATTCAGACAGACCATGCTTCTGTCAGTTCTCTTGCTGTATTTTTAGTACACCTTCTTGAAAATGCCTGCTCTGTGTATTTTATAGTTGACTTAGTATCAAGTGCTTTCAAACAGGTAAGAGAGACTAGTGAGAAATTTTTGAAGAAATTCTCTGTATAAAAAGGATATACGTGAAAAAAATGTATAGCTGAGTAAAAAAGTCATATTTTTTAATTATAATCTCTGAAGTTTCTTTAACCCATTGTCGGTGGCTGTTTGGTATTTTGTGAATTCTTCTTGACTGGGGTGAAAGCTGTAAGTTAAACTGAGATAAAAAGTCATAATCAGAAAGCTCTAAATGTGGTCTAAGGAGTCACTGGACAAAAGATTACAAACAACAAGGTAGTATATCTTCTGTGAGTGCACTGTCTTGTTGTGTCTGATTTCAGCTTATTTGCATCAGGCTCTGATCTTTAGGACCAAACCAAGTTTAACCCACAAATTCAGAAACTTCTTTGAGTTTCTCTTGCAAACTTGGCTGTGTCAGAAAACCTCTTTGCTATTCAGAATAGTTGGCAGCCTCTCATAAAAGAGGCCCAGAACTAGCAGAGCAAAGGGAATTCAGATCAGGAAACAGATGCATTCATCAGCTGATCTGGCTGCAGATGGTTGTATAGTGACTGCTACGACAGGCTGAAACTGCTGTTCCGAGTCCTTCATCTGCATCCCACCGACTAAGAATTGGAAGAAATAAGGAAATTAAATGAAAAATTCAGTTGAACACATAAAGCTAGGTCAAAATACTCTTGTACCTATTGTATGGGGTTTTTATAAGTGCTCAAGAACTGTTTCTAACCTAGATGTTCTCCTGGTACAGTTAAACTAGTTATCAACACAAATGCCAGTTTATTTTCCATTATGACCTTACCAGTTCTTACGTACTCACTGTGCTTTCCATTGTTTACACAGAGCTCTGGGCTGCTTTCCCTTAGCACTCCTGCAAGACTCGGGAGAACAGAACATGCTTTATCTGCTCCTGCTAAACAGATGAAATATTAGTCAGGATTTACTGAGCATACGGTGGGCTAAAAGCAACACTGTTAAAAGCAAAGACGCAATAATACGAAGATTGCAAATAGTTATTAAACTGGTTATTTTTAAATTGCTTAATATGGAGTTTTGAACTACCAGCTGTGTGTCAATATAAACAGAACTACAAAATGTCTGTAATATGGAAAAAGCCTGCCTAAGAAAGCTACTTCTACTAACATGGTTCGAAGTGCAGTTAGAGTAGTTATCTTGCTATAAATATGACTTACCTTTTATTCAAAATGAATAATGTGATTATAAAAAAAAAATCATAATTGGACATTCATCATGCCTTTCAGGTGCAAGATTTTTTTCTTATGTGATTTCGGTGAATCATGCAAAAACTCACATTAAGTGACTTTTTTAAAAAAGCAGTGTGATGATTACTTGGAATCTCTGCATCATATCCTTTCTCTGCTTTTAATATTAAGCAGAGAGCCTCTGGCATGCACTGCTGAATAGCTACTATGCTTATGACTTAAAGCACTGTGGGTACTCACCATATCTCAGCTAAATTCTATAAATCAGGTTTAGAAAGGTATGAACACTTCCAAACACATTACTGTACTGTTTTCATTAAAGTGGTTTAAAATCTGATTTTTAGTTTAAAACTGTATATATTGACAGATAGATCTCGCTGACATTTCAAAGGTGCTTAAGGCTACCTTTAAATGCAACACTAAATAACTTGAATGTTCAGGTTTCTTTTGATAAGTTACTTAGGATTTGATCCAAAAAGATATAATATATGGCATAATCTTCAGCTTTGTAGTACATAAAAAAGCATGTGCATCTGGAAAGACTCAGAAATACTGATGACTTAAGTTAGACCCATAAGGCTAACCACCCTGTGCAGTCACTAGGAAGAGCAAAGCCTCTCCACAGGGGCAATCCCCAGAAAGCCGATAGGCTAATCAGGAGCTGCCTGGAGGTAGCAAGCAGGGAACATCTCTGCTTCGTTCTGAAGCTTTGAATCCTCCTTTCTCTTGAGATACCTATGTGTTAGCAAATTAAAAGAACATCAGAGCACAGATCCAAGCACTGGCATTCAATCATCTCCAAAAATAAATTCTTACAAAGGTCCCTCACAAATATTTGATTTATCATTTTTCCAAACAACTCTTTGTGTATTTAGAGACCTAACATAATCTAGAGATTGTTTCCCATCAGTAGGCTGGATGCAGCTATACAGTTCACATAATCACAGAATGTTTTGTGTTGGAAGGGACCTTAAAGATCATAGAGTTCCAACCCCCCTGCCATGGGCAGGTACATCTCCCACTAAGACCATGGTGCTCAAAGCCCAATCCAACCTGGCCTTGAACACTTCCAGTGGAGGAGGCATCCACAACTTTTCTGGGCAACCTGTTCCAGTGTCTTACTACTCTCACAGTGCAGAATGTCTTCCTTACATCTAATCTAAATCTAACCTCCTTCAGTTTAAAGCCATTTCCCCTCGTCCTATTACTACATAGCCTCGTAAAAAGTCCCTTTCCAGCTTTCTTGTAGGCTCCCTTTACGTAGTGGAAGGCTGCTATAAGGTCTCCCCAGAACCTTCTCCATGCTGAACTTCAACTCTCTCAGCCTGTCTTCATAGCAGAAGTGCTCCAGCCCCTTGATCATCTTTGTGGCCCTCCTCTAGGCTCGTGCCAACTGGTCCATGTCCTTCTTACGCTGTGAGCTCCAGATCTGAACAGGATACTCCAGGTGTGGTCTTAGGGTAGTAGAGAAGAGGGGGAGAATCACCTCCCTTGATGTGCTGGTCATGCTTCTTTTGATGCAGCCCAGGATACAGCTGGGCTTCTGGACTGCAAGCACACATTGTTGTGTTATGCTGAGCTTTTCATCATCCAACACCAACAAGTCCTTCTCTGCAGAGCTTCTCTCAATTGCCCAGACTGTATTTTTGCTTGGGACTGCCCTGGACTAGATGCAGGACCTCACACATGGCCTTCTTGAACTTCATCGGGTTTACACGGGCTCATGTCTCAAGCCTGTCAAGGGCCCAGTGGGTGTCATCCCTTTCCTCTAGCATGTCAACTGCACCACACAGTTTGGCATCAGCAAACTTGCTGAGGGTGCACGTAGTCCCACTGTTCACTTCGACAGCAAGGATGTTAAACAGCATTGGTCCCAATACCAACCCCTGAGGAACATCATCCATCACTGGTCTCCACTAGGACATTGAGCTGTTGACCACAACACTCTAAGTGCAACCATTCAGCCAATTCCTTATTCACTAAATCCATGTCTCTTCAATTTATAGTCAAGAATGTCATGCAGAATGGTGTCAAATGCTTTGCAGAAGCTTTCCAGGTAGATGACTTCAGTTTATCTTCCCTTATCCACCAATGCTGTGACCCTGTTGTAGAAGGCCACCAAATTTGTCAGATGTGATTTACCCTTAGCAAAACCACGTTGGCTGTCACCAGTCATCTCCTTATTTTCCATGTACCCTAGCATAGTTTCCGGGACGATCCTCTCCATGACCTTTCTGAGCATAGAGGTGAGACTGACTGGCCTGTAGTTCCCTGGGTCTTTCTTTTTTCCCTTGGAAAATGGAGCTAGTTTTCCAGTCAACAGGAACTTCACCAGACTGCCATGACTTCTCAAATATGATGGATAGAGGTTTAGCCATTTCATCTGCCTGTTACCTCAGGACCCGTAGATGTATCTCATCAGGTCCCATGGACTTGTGCACCTTCAGGTTCTTTAGATGGTCTTGAACCTGATCTCCTACAATGGGTGGTTCTTCCTTCTCCCAGTCTCTGCCCTTGCTTTCTGATACGTGGGCAGTGTGGCAGCCTAAGGAAATTCATGTCCACATTCCCTGCCTGCATTATATTAGACAGTGTTCTCTGGATTCTTACATCTTTCACATTAAACAGACTTCTTGGTGTCTATTCCACTATTTTTCTGAGTCAATTTAAGTTTTTTGTTTAGTGGAGTGGTTTTTTGTTTTTTTTTTCCTTTTTGGATTGTTTTTACCTGATATAGATGCATTCCTGTAAAAGCGTGCATGAGTAAACACAAAACTGCACCTTGTCACTCCTTAGTCACTGACCTTGTATTCTGTCTATTCCTTGAGAAAAAATTTCTGTTGTTTTACCTATCATTAAATGAAGGAACTTAGAATCATCCACTCACTTGTCTGAAGAGAAAGTAGCCATCATACCTTTAGTTTAGGTAGATGGGATGGTTGTCAATACATGGAAGACATTCTGGTGGGACTCATTCATCGTGGGTTAACACTGTCTTGTTTTTTGGTTTGACATCCTGTATCTGTTTTAAATTTCATTTATTTTTTCTTTCTGCTTCTGAGGTTGCATTTTTGGTATTCAAGTTCGCACCAGCATGAATCAAGAGTTTAAATCACCAGGGTCTCCAGAAGGTCACCCCAATTCTGGTCGGAGTGTTGGACAATGTAAAGATTCCCCATGCAATTTAATAAAATGCAGAAATGGCGGGAAATGCATAGAAAGAGGCTCTTCTGTTTAGTAAGTATATATGTTGGTTTGTTGGGTTTTTTGGGGGGGCTAGAGTACATCATAGACTGATTTCTAGACTAATAACTATGGTAATTCAGATAACAGAAGTCTCCAGGAGCCTATCATCTTACTAGAAACAAAGAAAACTGCTAAAGGGTTCATTCAGTTACACTGAGAATTTTAATTTTACATTAATAAAATCAAAACTATCTAACTGGGGAACTATTTAAAGAAATTCCATGGATTGGTTCTGCTCCATCGATGTCACTGGCATCCAGACCTACTATAAAACACATGGGAAGAACTAGATCTGTAAGAAAAACATTTTTTAAAAACCAAGTGAGCAGTCTAGCTAGCAGAGAACAAATAGGGAAGAGGAGAGCTTGACTGTTTTCATGTCTGACCATAGCTGACGGGGCAAAAATAGGTGACTTCTGTTTCTAGAAATTAGTATTTTTATCCAAGAACCCCTTTCTGGAGTAACCCACTGACTGACCAACACTGGAAAGTTCTGAACTATTTTAAATCCTTAGGAGCTCCCTTACCTAGCAGCTGTGCATCCATCTTTCATGCTCAGTCTCTCCCACAGTTCTCTGTGCCTCCAGTTGTGATTTCTGTGGATACTTCCCTGTCAAATGCACTTTCCCTGGCCACTGTTCATGCCATTCTCAAGTGTTCATTCACTGTTGCCTTTCCAGATCTGCTGGCTGGCCTGCTCATGTAAGACCTTCTTAATCCATTTCAAACAAAACAGGGTGTGTTAATGAGGAATTCATATTAAAATTGTTTGAACTAGGTCAGTTCATCACATAAGTTGTTCACCTGGCTGATCTATGGGATAATAAGTGGTGGTGAGGACTGCTGGCCCAGAAGAGCATAGGATCTTTCATCCCTTATCACTAAGTGTAGATGGATCTTAGTGTCCAGGCTGTAAGGCATTCAAGAAGGAAGAACATTTACAGTTCCAAATTGCTGTTGTGTCAACACTTCCACTGTAATAAATCTTGTTTTCAAACACTTAGTAACTCAGCTGTAAAACCTTTGCTGAGGAGCACTTTTGATTTTAAAAGTATCTGCTGAGATTAGTTATACTTGCTTTCCATCATGCGCTTCAACATGTGTTCATTTATTCACACATTTTTGCATAATATTTTTTAAAAAGAGAAAAGTGCTGATTTAAACCATCTGAAGACGCTGATGGAAAACTGTGCAGGCAGCAAGTCAGATAGGAAATAAAAAACCAGGCTTTACACTGGAGCCTCTATATATGATTATTCTTCAAAACAACAAAGAGCTGTCCTTCTGTCTACAACAAAGAAGAGACCTTGCATACCTGTCAAGCTAAAAGCAACCTGCTAACTGTGTTGGAGAGATGATTATATGGTAACTGGATTTGCTGCTCCTGAGACAAATCTTCATCCGTAAGAAAACCTGTATAAAGCTAGTGTTTCCGAAGCTAGTAAGGCTGTCCTAAAATGTGGAAAATTCACTCCATTCCCTTTATGAGAGTATTTATGTTCTCCTAAATATAGTAACGAAGGAAATGCTTTGAAAGACATAATTGGGGATTGCTTTCCGATTGTTGTGCTGCAGTATATCCCAACAACTACACTTCACAGGCTCCTTCCAGAACTGTTAAACCCTTGACATTCGGAGTGTTTGGTCTTTCTGAGGAACAAGAAGGGAGAATGTCAATCTTTTCACTAATGAGCCTATTAGAGAAGATACAAAACCAAAACGGCAAGGAAAAAAAATATCAGAAATGTGGGCTGAAGCATGCCACTCCCATCTGCACACCCACACCACCCTGAACCCTCTGCTTCAGCAACTTAGCCATGCTAAATCATTTTCATGCCTACAAGGTACACAGATCCACCACCAGCAAGATCTGGAGAACATCTGGAAATCAGGTGGCAGGCTAGAGTGGCAGCTGGTGACATAGCTACATTGGAAGATTGATATTATAGGCAAAGTTTTGTAAGGAATAAGGAATAATTTTCTAAGGGATTGTTCTAAAATTGGAGGCAAGGGTAATTTCTTTTTTCTGAGTTTTGGTTGGTTGGTTTTAATTCGTAGTGACCTACTGCTGAATTATATTCCTCTCCTCATATTTCAGGACAGCTATGTCTTCACTTACTGTCTATATATGCATGCACGTACCAATACTGGCCACTTTTTCCTCAGAGAAGAGCGAAACATTGCCCAAGAGGGGTGGATGTATCACACATATAACTTTTGTCAATATATACTAGCTGTCAATTCTGTCTCATTTTCTTAGAGGGAACTTCCTTCTGGTTTCAAATCATCTGTGTTACTTTGAAGAGCAAAGACCTTGAGGGAACTCGATTTGTATTCAAATATTTTTTTCTCCTGAAATGAGATGTCTCCAGAGGTTTCTGTTGATGTTTTCAGCTATTTTTATGCCTTGCTTTCACCACCCTGCCAGAAAGTGTGCAATATTGTTAAGCTGTAGATTCAGTTGCTATAGTGATTATGCTTTTATTGAAATAGAAGCAGAAATACACAGCATTAAACTTTACATTCTGGCCAGCAACAGAGCACAGCTACTATGTCTGACTGAAATAGAAAAAATATTTGAATAATAAAGTGAATAACTTTATATTCAAAGGACAATAATATCCTCTATTATTTTATTTATGGCACAGAATATACAAAACAGAAAATTATTTGTAACAACCTTGTCTATGATGCATTACAGCTATTGTGTGTTACTGAAGCAAGAGAAAAAATATGTCTTGAGTGTACTTTGAACAGAACATCAGACTTCAAGGGCAGGATTCAGGTTGCTAAATATAAGCCTGTAGTGTCACTTTACATACCCCTGGGCAGACCATTGGCCTTCAGCTGCTGTTTCAGAAGAGCTTAGGATTTGCACAAGTCTTCTGTCATATTTCCAAGCCTCATGTGTATTTCTCATTATGTTGTAGCTTTCAAATAGCACTAGCTACTGAAGTATAGGAAATTAAAAAGAGCTGCTGTAGTTTCATCATTAGGTTAGATTTGCTTAGAACAAATTTTCAGTGCAAGGATGGAACCAGTCATTAATGCAAGTACATACGTCAATAGTTTGTAAGACAAAAGTTATTTCTCTATGTAATTGTTGCTATTTAGATGAATACAAGTTTCTGCTTTTGGGAGTGGATTTACTATCTAAATATTGTCATCCAATTTGTCTTATTTAATAGGACAGTTTTGCAGCATTCCTTTGCTGTCTTTGTTTTAACATCTTTACCAATGATCTGGATGATGGGATCAAGTGCATCCTCAGTAAGTCTGCAGATGACAGCAAGTTAGGTGGGTGTGTCAATCTGCTTGAAGGTGGGGATGTTCGGCAGAGGGATGTGGACAAGCCGGATCAATGGCCTGAGGCCAATTGTATGAGGTTCGACAAGGCCAAGTGCCAAATTCTGCACTTGGGCCACAGCAACCTGCTGCAATGCTACAGGTGACAGCTGCACAGTGGAAAATGACACGGGAGCGTAGGTAGCTAGCCAGCTGAATAGGAGCCAGCAGTGTGCCCAGGTGGCCAAGAAGGCCAACAGCATCCTGGCTTCTATCAGAAATAGTGTGGCCAGCAGGAGCAGGGAAGTGCTTGTCCCCCTGTACTCAGCCTGGTGAGGCTGCACCTCAAAAACTGCATTCAGTTTTGGGCCCCGCGCTTGAAGAAGGACATCGAGGTGCTGGAGCATGTCTAAAGAAAGGCCACAAAACAGGTGAAGGGTCTAGGGAATAAGTCCTATAAGGAGTGGCTCGCTTGTCCCCCTGTACTCAGCCTGGTGAGGCTGCACCTCAAAAACTGCATTCAGTTTTGGGCCCCGCACTTGAAGAAGGACATCGAGGTGCTGGAGCATGTCTAAAGAAAGGCCACAAAACAGGTGAAGGGTCTAGGGAATAAGTCCTATAAGGAGTGGCTCAGGGAAATGGGGTTGTTTAGCCTGGAGAAAAGGTTGAGAGGAGACCTTATTGCTCTCTACAGCTGCCTAAAAGGAAGTTGTAGAGAGGTGGGGGTTGGTCTGTTCTCCCAAGTAACAAGTGATGAGAGAAAATGGCCTCAAATTGTGCCAGGGAGATTTATGTTGGATATTAGGAAAATTTTCTTTACAGAGAGGGTTGAAAAGCACTGGAACAGGCTGCCCAGACAAGTATTTGAGTCACCATACCCAGAGGCATTTAAAAGACATATAGATGTGGTGCTGAGGGACGTGGTTTAGCGGTGACCTTTCAGTGCAGGGTCAATGGTTGGATTCAATGATCTCAAAGGTCTCTTCCAACAGTGAAATATCTCAACTGTGAAATATAGCTAATTTCTTTCCAATCTTAATTTCTTCAGACTCCATTTTTACCTTCTAGCCTGAGGATAGACTATTTTTTGGTTTTGGTCTAGTTTTCCACTCTTATTTAAAGATCTCCTCCATTGTTCAGCATCTTTCAGTTCCAATACAAAACAAATTTAAGAACTATATCCAGAAATCTCCAGTAGTCTGGGTAGCCTGATGTGGCCAATAGAGGCCAATGTGAATCTGAGATATCCATATGATGTTAACAAATGTAGCTGGAATAGTAGGTGGAGGCTAGATGAGATACCCTAGGGAGTTTCAGATGGCTCTAACCTGATCTCATTTGGCCCGTATAATTAGGTAAATTAATTGAGCATCTGACTGCCATTGAGTATATGCCCATCTTACATGTGGACACCTAACAAAGGTTTCTTAGCATCGAGCATGACATTCTAAACATGATGTTTTCTATGTTTAATGTAAGAACGCTCTTTGTTTAGTTTAGGAAATCACACTGGGGATAAGCCAACTTTCCAATTTTTTCACAGAAGTCCTTTAGGAACTTTAGTTATTTCCCTATAAGGTTCTAGAAATGCTTCCGGTTTGATTAGGATTTTGTGTAGTGACATGCAGATATATTGCTTACATATTTTATAAAATGAAAATACTTTTAATGAATTTTTTTAAACATTGGCATAATTATTATACAATAAATTTCAGGGTTTGGTCTATAATCAACAGTGACGTAAACTTGTTTTTACTTATGTAGAAACTGTTTTTACTTATTTGAAAGATCTGTTTGGCTTTGGAAAAGGACTTTGAGCATGGAAAGCCATTCTATGAACACTGCATGACACTGTTAAGCATTTGACAAACAAACAAGAAAAAGACATTAAACTAAACCATACTTGAACTTCCTAAATACAAAGATCACAGAACTTTAAGTGCTATCTGAAATTTCCAGAATTAAATGTTATTTTTTGTTGTATTTCTCTGGGAGATACGAATTTGAGAGTTCTTACTTCAGTGGCTGATTTTCCCATGTATATGCAGTGAAGTGCACCCTATTAAGAGACCTTTGCAAAATTAGGGGATTGCTCTCAGACACACTGTCAAAGTTGTCTACGAAAGCTTTACTTCCTTTCCCCTAAAAATATGCTATAGAAAAAATAATAAACATTTTGGCACTGGAGTATAGCAGAATTAATTTAATCCATGTTCTTCAAAAACCCTGAAAATAGGAAAGTATCTTGCAGTGAGATTTAGCTCTTAAAACACATCAATTAGAGTGCCTCCAGGTGAGCTTAATGTGTAAGATGCTATCACAGTCAACGGAGGTCCAGGCCTTTCCACTTGTGTAAACTTTGGCATTCTAATGGCATAGAATCTGGGATATCTTTTCTGGTCTTCATAGGATGTCCAGAAGAGCTGCAGTTCTCCTGTCTTTCCTGTTACTTTCACACAGGTCTCTCAGATACACCATGGCATGGCAGGTGGCACTAAATACTTGTGTTGAGACAACTGAATGAAGCACATCACCATTAGAGTCATGCATGTATTGGCTTGTGGGATAGTGCTCCAGTTGCCCTGACTTTCAGCTGAACCACCATGGATTAGCATATGAGTTTAGGCACTTAGTGAAGGATCCCATTGCCTAAACTTCAGCATTCAGTGGTCTCTGTCAGAATCTTGTCTCCATGATCACAAGCTGCCTCTCTGACATACTTTTAGGAAGTCAACTGAAGGCTATCTGGGCACCTGATATAAGATAAAATTAGGTATCTTGATCTCAAAATGAATCTCAACTCTTACGTCTAAAAAAATTCAAGGAGCATCTAGATGATGCTTTTACTTGCATGGTTTAGTTTTAAGCAGTTCTGGGAGGAGCAAAGAGTTGGACTTGACAGTCCTTATGGGTCCCTTTCAACTTGAGATATTATATGATTCTAAATGTGTCTTTAAATCCCTAAGGGTCTAGGCACTGGTGACATTGCAAGCCACTGAGTTCTCCCGGTCTGAAAAAACAACAAGCAACCACAACCAAGAAAATTTATAGAAAACCAGACCTGTATGGCAGGCTACATAATGGGATGGATTTGAAATGCTGCCTCTTCCCTTGTCTCTCTAAAGTTTAGGAAATTTTGGATCTAAACTTCTCAACACCAGTCCAACTTGCTTAGGAGTATTAAGCAGAAGAGGTTGCATTCACTCATAGACCTTTCACACTGTACACCACAGCAAACATTTTTAGCTCTGTGCAAATAATTTTCAATTCATTTAAAAACCTCACTTTTATTAGCTCCTAAAAGACAAGAATGAAAAGAAACGTAAACAGACATGCAGGCAGAAGCAAGGGAAAGGGGAAGAACTTTTGTGTATGTTGATCAACAGCAGCAGCTTCAGTTCCAAACACTGCTTCACAGTCCAAGAAATGGACAACTCTGTTTGCACTCGAGAAGTTAAACTACATCCCCTTCTCAGCAGCTTTCATGCATCAAAGCATAACATCTATAGCCGAGGCAGAAAGCATGCTGACTTCGATGCATTACGGTGCTTTTGCAAGGTCCTGTCCTCTTTTCCCCTTCATTCCAAATAGCTGCTTATCACTCTGAAGGGTTTGTTGGTGGTGTTTTGTTTACACGTTGTTGTCTAATCTGGAGGTGTGGTGAAACAGCAGAGTTTCACAGACTCCTCATTATCTTTTGTCCAGAAACAGTGGGATGATTAACGGAGAAAGTGTAGCTCAGTGAATTTGAACAAAAATTGAAGATTTTGCACACATACAAAAAAACATGCACTAATAATCAAACAAAATATATGAGGTTTCATTCTTAGCCTTAAGAGAGAAAAATTCCAGGGGAAAACCAGTAAGTGCTTTTATTCAGGGGAACAAATTTTACCAACAAGTGTCACTAAATTCCAGAATACAAATAGGTCTAACATTTTTCCTTTTAACTATTCTGAAACTTTTTTTTTTAGTAAGAAGGGCATTTTTAACTTCAAAGACAGGTGTATTCTGAATTTAACAATTTCTATAGAATTCATACTGATTTAAAATTTACAGGTTAGTGTGAATTTTTTGTTATGTTCTCCAGGCCTGGATGAAAGAAAGGCATAAAGAGTGGTGGACACTAAGAAGTCCAATGATTCAGTCAGTTTATAAAATTTGCTTATGGCATAGATTTACAATCATAGATAGATAACACTCAGATTGCCACCTCTTCCGTGGTCAAATCCACTGTCCTCTTTTCCATCAAGTGCTTCACCAAACCTGTCTCTGATGTGCCAGTTATAAGAAAATTAGCAAATGAATAACGGCTAAGTGAAAGGCAGTTGCTGACAGACTCTTGTTACTGGATAAATTTGAAATTGTTAGCAGTTCCCTTATGCTGACATCTGGGTTTATTTTTATGGCTGCTCTTCACTGCTTTTAACGTCCACCTTGACTCCTCCTAGTTTATGAAGCCAAAGCCTTTTTGAGTTATTTATAGAACAAAATAATAAAAAAAAAAGCTACAAGCTTCTTTTTATTTTAATAGATGTTAATATTGTAATGCTAAGATTCAAAATAAAGGTGTTTCCTATTAAGTACAGATATTTTTACAATAAAATAAACGTATCAAAAAGTTAAACGAGAAGCTGTGTTGCCACACTTTTACATTAACCATTTCGGATCAGATGACTAAATACAAGTATCCAGACTTGAAAATCCTGATTATGTTGCTACTGACATGTTGATTTCTTTTGGTAAAAATGTTGCATTCTTTCCTTTCTCTTACCCGCTGTAGCTGTGACTGCCTCACTGGATGGAAGGGTGCATTTTGCACAGAAACAGTGTCAGTATGTGAACCTGAGCATGATCCTCCACATCTGTGTAAGCAAGGCAGTACCTGCGTGCCGCTGCCTAATGGCTACACATGTCACTGTCCTCTTGGGAGAACCGGTACCTACTGTGAACAAGGTATGTCAAAGTGATAGTCCACTGTACATACAGTTATGTGACAATGCCCAGGTGCAAAACCACAGTATTTTGTAATATACCAGTTCAACGTGACATAGAGATGCAAAGTACAATATGGGTTTTATTTAAGAAAGAGGCGCTCCTTTCTGTTAGAAAAATCGAGTAATTTAAAGCTATGAATTGTTAGATACCGGTTTCTGTCTCTGCTTATTTTTAACACAATTTTTTCAAGTCATTCAACCAAATTCACAGGCAGCGTGGCATTGTCAGATACATAGGGGACAGGAAAGCCTGTCTATAATGGCAGAGCAACCATTATAGTACTTAGTTCAATTCCCAAGCTCACCATAATTAAGTATGGTAAGAAATACATGTAAGAGCTCAGCAGTACACTTCTGAGTATGCCTCAGAGGTAGGAAACATCTGGGACCTTACTCAGTTTCCACTGACACTAATGGAGAGGTTCCTGTTGACTTCATTGGCTGTTGGGTAAGGATGCATGTTGATAAGATGCAAACATCACTGTCATTTTCTTCAAGTGTCTATTCTTCCAGGTTTTCTTCCAACATGTCACCCTCAAAATATGTCCTCTGTTTGGTGGTTTTGCACTTCTTACCCTCATGTCTAGGAATCCTTTATCTGTCTTTTTTCTTCTCTGAGAGATTGCACAACAATGTGTATACACGGGTGCTACAGGCTCAGGGACTTTTTCTGTCAGCGACTGAAGCGTCTCCGTGTGTAAGGAGATGTAGCACAGTCCACAGCTTCTATTCTGCAGCACTTAGATTAAAGTTAATGTTCTGCAAGTTTACAGTTTTCCTTCGAGGGGCTCTCGGAGTATCTTTTGGATAACTTCAGTTACTGTTAAATAGTTCCCTTTTCAAACTACCTGCCAAGGCCCAGCCTCTCTTGCTGTGCCTACGGAGCCAGTTTCAAGCACAAAACTGACAAGCTGAACTGCACTTGACCTGATTTGCAGTCCTCACCCTATGGATGGATACAGTTTTAAAATCCCGTTACAGAAAGCACTCACAATTGTTAGGCTCAAATCAAAAAGAATATAGCTTCTGGAAAGTCATCGTTGAATTCTTTATTACATGGACAGATGTGCTTGCTGCAACAGCTTTTCAGGGCTCATTATGTAAGAACTTTGAATTCTCATTTCAAGGGAGGTTTTCAAAAGCAATGCCATCTGGATCCAGGACACTTGATCACCAGGACACGTGCTATACATAAGCAGGTAATTAATCGAGTAAAGACTCCTGTGTCCTGGTTTCAGAATAGATTTGGATCCTCTTGTGATGGCCACTATTACCAGTACAAATAGCTTATATCTGAGCAACAGAAAACTGCATTTCTTGTAGGTTGTCATCCTTTTAGCAATTCCTCCACCTGGTAAACAGATTAAAGTGTTCCTCTCTTTTTTTATTTCAAAGCTTTCTTTTTTACAAATAGAGACTACAGGTTCTGACCAAACCCTTTGCCCTGCATTTCACCTTACTTTGGCAGAATGATGAATTATCACGAAATTTTCTGAAGTGCAGTTTGCACTTTCGGTGGATGGCAAATTGCTAAAAACCAGCTGCTTATCAAGACTGAATATCTCATCTCTGGATTGATGGTGGTTATTGGAGCCAAAAGAAAAAGAGAGAGAGAGCAATGAACAGCCCAAGGGACCAGGAGAGAACAAAGGGAAATTAAATTATGGAGACTAATGAATGTGCAAGAAAGAAGGAAAAAAAATGTGAGAAAAAGACAGGAAAGATTTATAAGGTAAAAATGCAGGGGAGAATAACAAAGAGAAAGAACAAATATATATACCAAATAATAGTAACAACAGTACAGATTGCATGAGAACAGGTCAGGTGAAGTGAGTAAATGGGGCAGAACGGGTAGAGCAATAATAAGGAGGAGTACTCAGACCACACGTTAAGGGAGCTTAAACATAAACTGGCAATAATTTGCCTAGCAAACGCTGAAAACGTTCATAGTTCTTCATGAACTACGTACATGAGAGATGGAAGTGTATGCACAGATGAGGATGGAACTGTTCTTAAAGAGCAATGAGATGTGTCCTGCTTAGAGCAGTGACTCAGATCACCAGGGATGCAGTGACTGTCAGCATGGAGATGTGTTACATTATGGTTAAGCTTTAGAAATCAGAGCTGCACTAACATGTGTTCAGTGGTTGGAAACCTATGTTAGAACAAGATTAAATCCAGGGAGAGCAAGATCAGTTAAAGAACATACGTTTAATGGCTCTTATGGTCAAAAATTCACAGCACTTACTTGGTCCACTCTCACCATGCTCATTGCCAAAGCGTAAATACTGAGCAATGTTCTCAGGAGGTTGCAGTAAGATGTGTATTAAATCATGTATTTTAGGGGAAATTAGAAGAAATCAATCCATTTGATTAGCAGTTTCAATTACCCTGCATTTCTGATAGGCTGTACATGATCAATTAATATTCAGCAAATAGTACACAGGTATTTTTTGTCTGACACTCTGAAAGCAAATACTTCATTGTATATTTCAACCTGCCAAAGGAAGTGCCAGGACTTACTTTTCTAGGAGAAAGATCAAGAGATTTAGCAGTTTGGCAGCACACTAATGCCTGAAGTGCAGTAGGAAGATGACTATAAAATTTAAGTCCTGCTTTGGAAAGGCAAGCATCCATAAGGAGCACTAGAAAGCAGGGAGAGGGACTGGTAATTATATCTGAATGGGTTCAAGGAACAAAGTCTAGTCAGGCGAGGCACAGTAATATACTAATTCTAGAATAATTTGAATCTCCAATTCTTGGGTGTACCATGTTGTCCGAACCCATTAACACTCTTAAGACAGGATGGTTCTCCAAGTGTGTTAGGTTTCTAAAGATAACACTGATGTAAACAAACAAAAAAATGATTAATTTCTACTGCCAGAAATAAAAGTGGTTGTAATGAAATGGGAAGGATCCTTCCTGGGGAAGAAGCAACAGTCTAAAACCCTTTTACCACAGATAGTTTGATTTATAGGACAGTATCTTTTTCATAACTAGTATCATTAAGAGATGTGAACATTAAAAATACAGACATGTAATCCATAATTACTGTCTGCAATTATATTCTAATCTCTACTAAATTGTATCTCAGCAGCTTACTTCTCTTACAAGAACCGTGTCCGTGTGTGAGGGCCAGTAATCCTATCTCTAGCAGTGGCCAATAATGAAGGTTTAGAGAAGATTTTGTCACAGCAACTATGTATGACATCTCCCTAAAGTAATCTTCTAGCATCCAAACATTAGTGGCTTATCTCTTTTTTTTCTTTTTTTTCCCCCCTTTGTTTTAATGGATTAAATCAAGTCTCTCATCTTGACATAAATGGTATCACCTAAGGCAGTGGAAAACTTGTGCAAAAGTAAATTTGGAGTCAACTATGTTCCTCTGACATTCTCTAAGCATTGAGATATATTTACACAAGATAGAATTCCTCTAGATACTAAGCATATGCAATTTATGTCCTAGATAATTTACTCGAAAACCTTTAATTTCAGATTAGTTAATTGTGGGATTTCACAGACTGGTAATATTCTCATTTAAGGGGACAGCAATGTAATATTTGAAAGATTCTGTAGATGGCAGTATTGGAGAAGAATTGCCAGTGGCTAAAATAAGCACGGTTCTCATTACAGTATTTCTATAGATTTTAAACGATTCACCAGTTTTCTTGAGAAGGATTAGTTTGTGACACATACTTTCATAAAATCTATTGAAATAATTTTTCTTTAAGGCATCATAATGGAATGCTACTGCCCTTTTCACAAATAAATAAGTTAATAGATTTCTTCAACTAAATATTACTCTCTACATTTCATAGCTACAAATATTTCCTGTCAATGTACAGCTCTTGTAGAAATAAAAGCAAAAGTAAAGAGCTTTTCTTTGTTCTATTCTCAATTTAAGGAGACACTTGACAAGGAATAAAGGCACTTCCTTGATGTATAAATGGCAAATAACTTCCTTTGGTCATGTTTATCAGCTCAAGTCCACTTTCTAGATATTATTCTGGTGCCAAAATCCATTATTCTGATAAAAAGATAAAGCAAATTTTTCAAAATACCTGATAAACTGACAGAAAAGAGAGAAAAAAAACCCCTAACAATTCTCCAAGTAGTTAATCCATAGTCAGGATGAATGAAAAATGAAAGAAACTGACTTTTGGAATAATTTTTACTATACACATAGTTTTGTTTCTACATAGCCTAGAATGTTACTTGACATATTTTGACTGCTATTGTAAGGCAAATTAATTTACAGTATGATTTAGCCCCAGACTTTTACCTGGCAAGACACCTTACATACAAACACTCAAATACACATACATGCATGCACACCTATGATGGATTTCTCTGACAATACATTTAGACTTACTGGCTTAATGCACAAATTATTTCATACTTATTATTTGGAAACTTGTGTTCCCATGTTTAACCATTTAAAGGACAACAGCAGGGATTCATTAGCTTGTTGGTTTGAGTTACAGTGACTATTGTGTTCTCTTAGGCATTCAGCAACACTGGTCCCATCAAGTTTCTGTTTCCACTCTCATTTCTTGAATCCTTGTGACAATGTGAGAAAATCTTTAAACAGCAGCTATTACAGTCATGTCCTATAAGGATAAAAGGAGCTGTTAAAGTTTTACCTAAACAGCATTCTAAGCTTTTGGATTTATCAGTAATAGTCCAGTAAACTTAATGTTCATAACAAGTACAAGAAAACATACATTTGTAATATTTATCTGTATAATTTAAAATGTCAAGTAGGATAGAAGTGAGTTGCCTACTTAAATACATGCCATGGCTAAATTGCATGTCAACTCAAGTGGAAGTCATGCACGACAACATGAAGGCATGGGTATGCAGTAAACAGTAATGCCCTTCACACCAGGTCAGTAATGAGTGAAGTGATGTCCCAGTAGAAATTCAGTCATGCACTTACCGGTCCCTCCAGCCACCCAGATGAGTAAGAACAAGATGCAATCAGGTAACTAGTACTTAGGATGGCTCTGGAATTATTTCCAGAATTCCTCTGTGATCATGAATGATATGCTGAAAATATGCTAGTCACTCTACTTTATGAAGGTGAAACTGTCAGGGGTAGGAAATGGTTTTAAAGGCAAGGCACCTAGATTTAAGTGTCTACATGTGAGATCAATATATAAGTTCCTATTACAGTTAATGAACATCTAGTCAATGGAGTCAGTGAAGCTATTTAACTAATAAGAAGCCGTTCTAAATGTAAATGGTTAGTGCTGTTTGAGATGCCCTGGCCTTCAAACTTCTATGCAAAAGCATCCAGGTAGGGTTCATAAATATCACAGAGCCTATTGGACACCTGTGCCTTTTTGGAATGGCACATGAAGATAAGGCAAGAGAGGATATGACAAAATAACAGTAGGTACCTTCGTTTAGGAAATTTAATGGAGCCTTGAAGAAGGCTGCTTGGGGGTAAGTTGAATCTCTTTCTAGATCTATTGACTCTGTTGCATAGCAATGCCATTCAGTTGCCTGAAAATAGGACCTGGTTACGTACATCGCTCACCGCTTTCAGCTGCCAACTGCAGCAGGTCCTGCCTTTGCTGTTACACCAGCTAGGCCCATGGGGATGGCCTGGATATGTTAAACCATCTCAGTGGCAAGTGACAAACAAGTTTAAGCAACTGAATCCTGTCTTACATCATAGTTGACCATAATGGGTACTTTTGTGCCTGTAAATAATATGTCTAGGCAGCTAAATGGAACTGTCTTAACACCAAAATTAGTCCCTCCAATGGGATAGTAACCTATTTCATAGTAACCTATTTCCCCGACTTAATTACTCTGATAAGCACACACAGAATACCAGCTTTGTTATAATCCAGTCCTCTCCAAAGCACATTTGCGCTTGTTTTCAGACTAAATCCAGACCAAGATGTGAGTCAGTCAAGATCTCAGTTTGAAGTTTTAGACACTTAATTCTTTACCAATTCCTCTATAAGGCTGCACAGAGATACTCACAGTCCCGCTCAATGCCACAGTCTTTAGACATCTTAAGGCTTCGAGTGCAGAAATGCTCCCATTGAAGGAATGTCAGACTGGGTGTTTCTTCTCGCAGGTTTTCCATCCTGAGCAGTTGGGTATGTAAAGTTTTCTTTTTTCCCTCTATCATTTAATCTCTTCTAGGAAATTTTTGTTTACTGAAATATTGATCGAACAGAAGAAATAGAAATTACCCATGTTCTGGCTACAATACCCACATCCTCAGATGCAGGACAATCAGGTTCAGATTTCTGGTCCAACTGATTTCCTAGTACTGAGGTTTCATAGCTGTTCCCACTACAATTTGCTGGTTCGCGTGACATTCCTAGACAATCCTCTCTGAGTCTACCATTTTGAAAGACTGAGGTCTACTGTTGACTTTGGCTAGTAATAGCTATTTTAGGCATTGGAAAACAGAGGTCTCTTTAGGGATTTAGCCATATGCTCCTAGATGTTACTCCTTAGCTAATTAGGTCTTTAATTAGCTACCAGTAGAGATTACAACTCCACTGCAACAAAACCAAACAGAACTGTAGACTTCACTTACAAAATTGCAATCTTTTTTTCCAGTATTGCTCAGAATAATGATTGCCTCAGCCTTTCCTCTTCAGGGACAGCAAGGATTACTAGTGGCTGTAGGTCTGGCAAAATTACAACTTTCATGAGTATATTGTTCTTACTAATATATTAGACTTGTGTTAATAATCAAAACTTCTGTTAACATGCATGACTTGTTACTGCACTAAAAATGGAAGTTGAACCATACTTTTTTGGGGTATATATGAATTAGTTTATAAGTTAGTTCTTCAAAACTGAACAGTGATAATTCAACAGAAAAATACATTTCTATTTAGATAAGCTGAATTTTTTTTTTTAGTTTTTCCAAATATTTACACAATAAAGAAAAAAATGCCCATGCAGTATCAGTAATCTTTGAGCTACAACCTTAAGCAAATTGCATCTTAAGATGAAGATTTCCATACAGCTGTATTCGTCATTGTTTTCCAAAAAGAAAAAAGGAAAACTGGTGGAGCCGCTCACTCTCTCTCTATGAAGAAGTGAAACCACTGAAGATTTCTGACTGTGGGGTTTAAAGCTTTCAGACGGATGTTTATTGCTCATGAACTGTAAGTGCCAGGGCGCTAAGCGCATCCTGCCACTGCTTCCCAAGGGTTTGCCTGCTTGTTCTCAGAGCCAGCCTAGAGATGGGGCTGGTGTCTGGTCCAAAAGACAGCCTTGCTGAGAAGTCCCAGCAGGAGCTTCCTCTTGCATTGCTTCAGGAGCAGCTTTTAAAGAGAGGCTCCTGCCCTTGTTCCATCACTGAACTACACTGCAGCAGCACCACATCCATACCTTGCCTGGCTGTATTGATCTGGACTTAGACTCTGGACCACAAACTGACTTGCAGGCTTGACTTTAACACCTGTCTCATCACTGTGGAACTGCCTGGTGATTTGATCTCTGGAGCTGACTGGACAGGTCCCCCCAAGGCCTGTGCTGTTCACCTCACTCCAGGCGGGGCCCTGGCTGGAGAGGTCTCTGCCCTGCCAATCATGTTACATCACTCCTGGCCCCTGCCTCCCAGCTGCCAGCCCTCATTGCTCCCTGACGGTGAGCCTGGCTTCTAACACCACCAAAATGAAACAAATGCTGAGACAAGATTACGGCTTGCAGTCAGGACAGTAGATAAGTGACACAGTTCCATGAAAAATCTTGTTTGAGTCATTTAGTCACAAAAAGGATTTGTGAGAAGCAAAGCAATCTGATATAACTAGTTGGTATCACAGGCTGACCCATCCATCCAAACCAATTTTTGCCAGTTTGACCACATGGTTACTACAAAAGACTGCCAAAGGTCTTGTCAAATTTGAGGCAAAAAGCATTCACTGTTCTCAGCTTGGCATTGAGCCACTTTTTTCCTCACAGAAAGCTATCAGACTGGTCACACACAGCTTGGTCTTGTCACCATTTTATCTTTTATGTGCTGGATATTGTGTCAAGGAGGTTTTGCCTCGAGAAGGCTGACTGGCCCATAGGCCCCTGCATCATTCTTCTTGCCTTTGTTGGAGGAGAATATGTTTCACCTTCCTCCAGTGGTCTGGAACTTCCTGTGATCGCCATGACCTTTTAGAGCTTACTGATAGCAAGCAGCCTCATGGTAATACCGGCCATCTCCCTCAGCACTCAGGGATGCATCCTGGCTGGCGCCTGCCCACGTGTATGTCTGATTGGCTGATGTGTTCCTAAATTCGTCCTCTGCCACAGATAACGTTTCACTTTCCCAAGCTCAGCTACCAGACTCAGGGACTTGGGAAGTACTTTTTACGAAGTAAAAAGTGACCGAAACAAGGCTTTGAGTATTTTGCCCTTTATTATCCTTTGTTACTAGGTCCCCTCTGCTTTGAAAAGTGGCCTCGCATTTTCCTTAGCCTTCTTGTTGGAATCCCTTCTTGTTTCTTTTCACATCCCTTACCAGTTTCAACCCCTGCCGAGTTTTCACCGCTAACTCAAATCTTGTTCAACTCAGGTGCTGACTCTGTACTCTTGCTGGGTAGCCCACCCCTGCTTCCACAGCCTCTCTGCTTCTGTCATGGAGTTTGAGCTCAGTTTTTTCATGTTGGCTGTTTCACTTTTCCACTGCAAATTTCCTTGACCTGCTGAATAGCAAAAAAACCTAGCAAAATGTAGTGCCATCAAAACATACATTGGGATGTGTACAAGCACTTCTGCTTCAATAGTTGGAATTCAGCTGCAAGAATAGAAAAAAAAAGCTTTGAACATAGAAAGCTTTGTTCATAACAACAGTTGAACAGGATGTGCGAGCATTACAGGGTTGATCAAATGAGGATGGCAGGAGGAACCTGAAAGGTATTTGTGCATAGCAGAGGGAAAGAAAAGCACGCTTCAGCAATAGCTCTTGCAGGAACTCTGTGTTCCCGTAGCTCTAGCTGGTCTAAAGGTATTTAGAGTTTCTCTTGGTGCCATTTAAAAATGAATAGTTTCATCAGATAGGAGTACTCAGCTTAGAAAAGTGAGTCATTAATCAGACACAGAACAGAAAGGTTTGTTCAAATGCCTCTTGTGCTTACAATACACCACACCGTGCTGAGCACCCTAGTGAGTAATATAGTAGCTACATAGCACAAATCCTGTAAGTTTGGCTCCTAGGACTAGCAACAGCATCCATTTACCTCATTTGCTTTAGCAAAGACTATCTCCAGAGTAAGCATACGTAACATGAGAACTGTCTTGTGCAAGTTTAGCCAAGCTGCTTATTTTTATTATCTTACGTGGGAAAAAAATGTTTTTCAACGAGAAAACAACAGTAAAGTACCTCAGAATTTGACAAGACGTTAGTTTTGCATATGCCTGTCATAAAAGCAAATTGAAAAGTTTAAATTGTCTTATTCATCAACTTAAAATTTGTCTGTCTATCTACAAATGCAATGTTGTAAAAAAGAAATTTTATACTGATCATGTCTATTCACTACAACAGACCTAAAGCATTCTGTCCTGAGATACGGGTGCACATTTCCAAGTCCCTGTCAAGTCAGATCTTTTCCATGCATATAATCAGCACTTACAGGATCTACAGATTATGTAAAAGCAAATTATAACTCATTCTAGTACTTCCTGTAGTTACGCATACTGCACTGTGGCAAAATCCATTGCTTTCTGACATTTGCTAAGATGCATTTATTGGGAATAAACCCACTGTTTTTAGCAAAATGGAAATAAAATGTTTGCATCTTGTAAGTTTCAGAATGAGGTATATTAACTAGAGTATTTTATTTGAAATCTCTGAATCAGGGTAGTATCTCCTTTCTAAAGCGTTCTGACATCCAGGGGAACCTGCTTTAGCAGGGGGGTTGGACTAAATGACCTCCAGAGGTTCCTTCCAAACCCCACCGTTCTGCGATTCTGTGATCTGCTGCTGAAGATGTGGGTGCTATTTTTTAATACCCTGTTTGCAGTGTAAAGCCATGGATTTAATTCATTCTGAGTGATACAACAAAATCATGTTTTTTCATCCTTGTTCTCCCTCTCTGCTCCAAGTATTTTTATCGTAGCAATATTCCTTCCACACACCTTTCAATGATAAGGAACGTAGCATTTCAAACCCGCTGCAGCTGAACAATTTGCTTACACACATTGCCCATGCTTCCTTCATAAGCAGTAACATCCTAACTCCATGGAGAAAGTGAAACTGAATGTGACATCACAACTTTGAGATGCCTCATTGTACACTTCACCTGGTATAACCTTTTAAGCAGCAACATATTTTAATACAAGGTTGACTGCTGTGGCACAGTTTCTCCATATGTAAGTAAGTCTTGCTGTGCAAAAATTTGCTAAGACTGACTTCCAAATGATGCATAAAGCAAAAATGTCTGTGTAACAATGAATTATTATTATTTCTGATTAATTTTTAAATACGAAGGCATCAGTATAGAGACTGCATCTTTAACCACTGGTTGTCTCTCACCTCCTGAAAAAAAATACAGGCACCTAAAAATCCTTATGAAAATTACTAAGTATTATTTTGTCTTTTGTACCTGGTAGTGTTTATAAGTTTTAGTGATATAAATTACATCTCCTAATCTGTTTTATTACTATTTATCTTCCAAGGGAATTGCTACTCTTAAAACTATTTTTATTTCTGTCAGCTTGTACCTATAGACGCTGTATCTGACATTATGTAACATATTTTCTACAGACACTGCCTAGCCTTGATATCATAACAGCTATTATGATGCTTGGGACGGGAGTGATTTGTTAATGTAATGTGTTTGCACAAGAATTTATACGTATAGGTTGAGTAGCAGCTCATCAAAAGCCTGATTCTGATCATTCAAGCATTTCATAAATCCATTATAATTGATATTCCAAAGATTAAAACTTACTCTTAGACATACTGAGAATTTCTGAGGTTAAATCCATGCACCTTCCTCAGAAGTATAAACTGTAATCTAGTGGGGGAAATGAACCAGAAGTCCAGTTGTATAGTTACCACCCCTTTAAGAAGCATCCTCAAGCCATTACGCTGAAAACAGGTGAGAGACCAGGATCCTGCATAATGGTGCATCTGTCTGCTGGACACGGTCCACCAGGAACACCTTGAATCCTGTTCTGAGAGAGGTGGTGTACAAACAGACAAATTACAAACCTTGCAGCATGCTGACTGTATACTGAGCTACTAACTACGGCCCATCTGCAGTAGGCAATACAAGGTGCAACTGGAAGGCAAAGTGGATTAACGAGTAGATGCTACACAGAAAACTCGAGTGGGGAAAGACAGCATAAGGTTGCCTAGGAATGCACTACGAGGACACCCTGAGGGTGTGTTTGGCTGAATGCAAGTTACTATAAAACCGTGAAATCGGGAGCACAAAATGAAGAAAGATGTTGGTCTCTTAGAAGACGAACAGCACAGCTTCAGCGGAAAACTGAAGAGCGAGCGGGGCCACACTTACGGTTTAGGCATTCAGTACTGCTGTTAACTAAACAAAAAGCGCTTATCACACACAGGTCTAAACATACCCTGCATAATAGCTTGAATTATGCCAGTGAACCCACAAATACAGCATTCTAACAACCACACAATCCTGACTTAGCTAATAACTAACATAATTACAGGTCAGATATGCAGGGAGGGAAACTATAAACAGTTTCAAGTGACATATACAGCATAGGAAAATACTATCATTTATCAGTTGGCTGACGGAATTTTAACCAGCCCAGTCTCTTAGGGGTAGGATAGGAACAATTAGCACTGAAGTGGTAAAACAGTATGATTAAGTTAGCTCAAAAGTGTGCATTTTATCTTCCTTGTAACTGTGTGAAAATGCTCCATTTCGGTATAAGAGAGGACTGTCTGAATTACCAAGCATCTCAGCATGATCAGCCTAAAAACAAATTTCAGCAGCAATTAATGAACATATTCCACTTAAAATGTACATTCTTATGACACATAAAGCAGTTCATTGAAAATCCTCTACTAAGGTTTTCATTTGTATGGTGAAGAAATATTCTGACTTCCACAAAAGTATTTTGCTTGAATTTTTCAACCATGTAAATTATACACTCAAATTTATTTCAAAATGAACACTAACAAGATCACATTTATTTTGCATTAGAACTACTTGATTGTTATAGAAAATAAGGCCACACAGAAGACAAAACGTCTCTGGTTTGCTGATATCTAAGTTTTATTCTGCATCTAGCTTATTTTTAGTCTTTGTAAAGAGGAGAATCAGAAGTATTATGGGCTGCATTTTGAACTCTACAAAATAACTGTAGACTAGTGGTGCCATAATAATGTAGTCCTATCGAAATACCTTTCAGAAGACATTTTCTCTTGTATTTTTCAGATGTTTCCATTAGTGATCCATCTTTCAGAAGTAATGAATCATCGTGGATGTCATTTGCGCCTTTTTATATCCGGCATAAGACCCACATCAAACTACAGTTTCAGCCTCTATCTCCAGACGGAATCCTGTTTTACACCGCACAGCATTTGGGCGCTCAGTCGGGTAAGGATTTGCCCGCTTGCTGGTGTCATACAGCCAGGTACTGTTTTGAAACAGAAAGGCAGTACACTGAAGTGATCCAGGCATTCATTCTATCTCTGTAACTCGTTGTGCATGGTGATGGGGTTTTGAACCATGAATAATCAAGTTTACAAGAAAAAACATGCATTACAAAATTTTTGATTGGTCCAAAGCCAGCAAGTATTTAATGAAGTGGTTCAGGGATCCATTTCCCCTTGAAAAGTAACTGTAGCCAGTTTTTCCACAGACTTTTACCACTCCCACAGCTTCAGTACAGCTACACTAAGATTCACGGTCTGTGGGTTTGGCCCAGTGTTTTAAAATAAATGTTTTAAAATAAAGCAATATAAACACTGATCAAACAAGTTAAGTGGAAGCGAACAGACTATGAGAAAGCTCAACGAGGTTCATCAGGAGATTTTACTTTTTATTATATAATGCTGAAAACCTTGCTGGTGTAGCAAGCAAAATATACAAGTTCTGCATTTGACAGATATGCAGAACGGAAACCAAATCTAAATAAAATATTTCTACCATCTATAAAAGTATTTTAAACTTTATTGGATTAACATTCCTAAACCTTTGTAGCAATGGAATATAATTTCCAACCAGTATAAATATATTATAAAATGTAGTCTTTAATGTGTAAATTTTTTGTAATTACTTCATTAACGTACTTCATCATTATATTGCATTTACGTGATGCCTCACACATTTTAAACAGAAGCATTACATATCGTTTATAACATGATCTTAGAGCAAATTTTCCACTTGTACTAAGTAGTATCTTATGCAAAAATGGGCCTTTGTATGACAAAAAAAAGCACTTAACTATTTATCACCTGCATTTCTTTGTTCAAAGCCTAAAGCTTGGAGACATTTCAGTAAATACACTCAGCCGCGCATGCATATAAACACACATACGCCCAGTTCACCACTTTCTTATTGTGTACACAGATGTTTTAACAGGCTGCTGTTCAGTAAGACCCATAATACACCATACACTGCTGGCACCTCCTGTTTGCCTTGTTCTAATTTCAACCACATACAGAGAAGCAGCTTCAAAGAAAAATATATGGAACACCTGTAATACAAATACATTTATTTGCAAAGAACTCTGTCTTCGACAATAAATCTTTTATAATTCTATCACTTACAGGCCAAATTCCGAGATTCTCAGTGAATAGTTCTCTCCGATAAAAAAGTAAAGCATTACATTGGTCATGAAAAATAGGAGACAAAAAAGGGTATCTCTCTCAATACAATAGTCAGAGGTCAGGGAAGCAGCTAGCATATAAAGAAATTAAACATCTCTTTGGAAGCATCAAAGAGAGTGCTAAGCCTGTTTAACTTGGGCCAGGACTGGTTTAGCATGAGCATATCCTCATTCTATTGCCATTCATGAATGTTAGTTTGCACAGGAAGGAATATTGTCTTTTAAATCACTTTCTAGAATCATACCAATTTAATTTCAAAACAAAAAATGTCTATATAGTAATTTAATTTATTTACAGGTTTCCTATGTCCATTTTCACTGTCCTGAAGTTTTGAAAGATTTAGGAAAAGCTAATCATCTGGCTCTTTATACTTGCACTCATATAATCCTGTCAAATCCAGACAGAATTAGACTGATGAAAGACTCAGAAGTATTCTTAGCAGCCAGCAGATGTGAAAGAGCTTTCTGCTGGGGATTAGTTTAGAAAGAACTTTATATAAAGCCTTTTCTTCTAAACAGTTATGTAAGATTTAATAAACTGATTGCCAAAATCACAAGATTTTTTTTTTTCTAAAATTCCTTTTTAATAGGAAATACTTAGAGCATTTTCTACCCTCACTAGGCAATGCTGGTTTTTGAAAAGAACCGAGCTCTGACTACGTAGCTAATTTAACAACGACACTGAGTGGCACAGTTATACACTGACTTCGCTTGTCACCCGTGTAAACACTACACTAGAACTTTCCCTTCAGGGGCATGTCCCTGCCAAACAATCCTCCCACCTTTAGTAGGTGAAGAAATAAACATGAGACTTCCACTGAAACACTTCCTTCTTGCTCTGTTCTTTTCAAAGAACATTACACACCATTTCTAGAAAGGGTGGGTAGGTGGCTAGTCTCCTTTCTCGAAAGCTTGTATGCTGCTTCCAGCCTCCACTCCTCTAACAATGTAATCACCTCTAAACACATTTACGCACCTGGCATAAAATGGAAAACATCCTTTGAATCTATGTTAGATTATGTCCCGTAATCTCTCAGTCACTGGGTCTTCTTGCTTTGTTAGCTGTTTCTGAATGTGTATAATGACTTTAAGTCTGGTAGTATTGATTTCTGCGGTCCCTAAGAAAATTATTTCCAAAGTTTAGCAAAATTTATGTGGCTAGCTATATTAGTAAGCTGGAAACAGAAAAAAGACAAGTGCGGTTTGTATGCATATTTTAGCTCAGAAACTTGCAGACAGAATGACAAGAGGACTTTTCCCCCTCTTTGATTACTTGTTTTATGCCAATGAGGTAAAAACATGGGAGATGCAGACAGTTGTATGCACTGCTTCTGAGCAAGGTCTCTGCAAATAATACAGCACTCTTGTAGAGTTCAGCAGAGTGTCAGTAGAAGGCCAGCCCACCCCACATTTTCTCAAGTGCAGTGTATCCTATTTCTACCAATTAGAGTGTGAGAGCCTCAATGAATAAATAACCTTTAATCTACACAGGGCTAGCAGGATGCCCATCAACTGCCTGAACAATGTATAATTCAGTCCATTTATGTAACAACCGCTCTATATACTTGAAGGTCTTGGCACTCTGGGGAAAAGGCAGTAAGGAGCTTTAATTTCTCGTTGAGTCGTAGCATTACTAAAGCTTTGCATTTGTTTGTGAAGGTGGAATAAGCTGAAGACTCTCTGTACCACTGCAGAGTTCAGGCCAGGGTGGTGGAAAGGTTTGCTCCCTGGTGAGATGAGAAAAAACAGTTATGCTGGGTGACTAAGAAGGAAGTCAGGTTAATAAACAGAATGGAATGACTCAACACTAAATTAATACTCAACATTTGCAGCACCAGTGCTCTTTAACTGTATTATGTTACCTGAATCTGAAAAACCTCAAAACTTTAACTCCTCATGTTTAAGGCATTTCAGTTAAAAAACCTAAAGCATGAATATACGAGATGGCCAGTACAGGTGCACGATGTCTGCATCATTTTCTAAGACACTATTTATGGTGAAAAACAAATAATGGAATTGGACTAAAATCCTTTGGAAATATTCAGAATATTTAGAATATCCACAAGGTAGGAGTGTTGTTTTCCTAATCAGAAACAAACCGATTATCCACCCACATTTAGAACAGAAACTTAAAAATGGTTAAGTCTTCTCTCTTGGCAGCCGTGTTTTCTTTGCCAACAGCAACATCATTTGTGCTTTGTTACTAGTTTTGGGATCATTTGTATGGACTAAATTAGCAGTGTAGGAAGCAGAACTGCCAGATATCTGTGTGACAGAGCAGACTTCCCCATTGTCCTGAAATCTGCTGCATGTGAAGTGTTGTCGCTACTCATCTGCCACTGCCAAGCAAACCAAAATTGAGGCCGGCAAATTGAGGTTGCTCAAGAAAGGAGGCTCTTTCTAGCTGCTGAAATATGCCAAGGTGACAATGAATAAAGGAGGCAGAAAAATTTTCTTCATCAAGGAGAGCAGCAATTTTGGAAAGTGAGGCTGAATGATCTAATCTACACATAAATAATTGCCCATTCATGAGCAATCATGAGCATGAGCACGCCTCTGTCTGCAGGGTTGTTCTGAATCCTCGCTGTACTCTTCTGTGCTGAAATACTGCTCTAAGTGGTAGCATGGAGGTAATATGGTAGATTCCAGAATCTACCTATTGCTAGTGATTTTTTTACATGGTTTGAGAGGTTTGATCTCTCTTCCCAATCTTGCATTAGCTGTGCAATGCAGCTCCATACATAGAGTAGAATAGTTTTGCAATAATCCACGAAAGCATATCCATGGGAAGCTCCTGTAGGTGTGCATTAGAGGCACTGGCTATGTCATCTCTACATAAAAGATCAAGTTAATGACAGCTGCAACAAGCTGCTATAACAGTCAGCTGACTGATACCTAACTATGTGCATGCACTTAGACCACGGCAAAGACAGTCAAGGTTAACATACCTCTAAAGTCAAGAAATGCAGCAAAAGAGATTAAGCCAAGAACAAACTTTAACCATGATGACGTACTACTGGCTAGCAATGAGCAGCAAAGGCTGCAGAAGGGTGGGAATGAAGTTCATCTCTGTTCTTCTTGTCCCTTGTTCTGTCTGTTTACAGTCCTTCCTCTTCTGCTTTGCTTTCTCTCCTTGGTCCTGGGCCTCATTGTGGCTCCAGGAAATGCTCCAGAGACCAGCTGTGAAGGACAGCTACTGGTCAGTTAAGTTTCTCACTCATATGGAAACCACAGTGTATCGTCTTTCTTGACCACAGAGTACAGCCATTCAGCTGGAGGCTCACATGGCTATTTCAACCTCTACTAAACAAGAGAAGTTCTGCTCCTGGAAGAATACGTGAAGGGTCACAGCATAAGAGGACATGATTTGGGTCCATGGAAAATCAAACAGGATAGCAGGGTGAAAAGAAAACTGTGAAGAACAGTTTGAAAACAGGATGAAAAATGGAAGAATTAAAGCAATGTGAACTGAATTCAGCAAGGTAGGAAAGAGCAGTGAGCAAAGATACATCTGGAACTACGATGGTTATAGGATGCATCATACCATCAAGATGCAATAATCCTGTTGGAGACACACTTTATTACAGTGGCTTAAAGAGGTCAATTTAGACCAAAGATGGGCACATACTGAAACCAATCTACAGTAAAAGGCTTCATTAACTGGGAATGATTCCTGTGAATGTTACTGCTTATGAGAACATAAGGTGTCTGAAATGTTCGCTTTGTCACCAAGATGGTGCCAGTGATCAAGAAAGGTTTCTGAAAAGAAAGGTGGAAGGCAAGGGGGGAACAAAATGCTACCCAATACCAAAGGCAGAAAATGTCATTCTGGCCTTGAGCTAGAGGATGGAAAGGTGACATAAAAGCAACATAGACTAAGGCCAACATACATCCAGAGATGCCATCTCAGGGCTTCAAAATGGCTGAAGGAACCAAGACTACAGATGTTCTGTAACCAGTAAACCACTGCCTAGAACTCTAAAGACACATACCTGGCAGAGCATAGAGGCTTCTCCTTAGTTACACAGGATGAGAAAACTGACAAACATCAGGTGTCTTATGAGTCTTTGTAGAGGAATCTAGACCTTCATTAGTCCAGGAACTAATCAGGAAGTTTCAGCAAACAGGGAACTTTAGAGAGACTTGTGTCTCTGTATTGCTGGGGACATGACAACATCAGGAAGGTGAATGCCACTGTCTAAAAGACTGTACCTACTGCATCCAAACTTACTTAAAAGGATATTCTGGAAGCTCCTTTGTCATCAAAAACTACCAGGATATCCTTCTTATCAGTAAAGTGCAGGAATAAATTCAGGTACTGTAACATCTAATAAAGGCTTTGCCTTACCTGCTTACACATGGCACACCAGAAGAGACCCTTAAAGAGAAATGTTAAAAATACCATCCAGGATATCCTCCCTGCTTGCAGTCTGGCAGTCTAAGATCCTCCAATACTGTATTCAGTCCTAGGAAATGTGTCGGCATTAGTCAGATTTGATAGTAAAGGCAGTAACTGCAAAGAACTTTGCCCAACACAGCCGTGTAAATTTAACACGATCACATTTGTTACGTACTGTAAATGCTTCTGGCATGAACAGGACAACTCAAAATAGAGGACAGCATTCATGGCATGCATTTTCAACTGGACAAAGTTTAGACACGTTACAGCGCAGGCGAGTTTCCTGTGATGACACAAAAACATGGTGACCTGATACTGCCTAAGGAGGATCCCCTCTCAAGACAGGGATATACAGACAGCCCTGCACAATGCACGTCTAGATAGAGACTGAATATGAAAGGCCTCTGTCACCATTTGGAGAATTTAAAACTCAACTGTGTGGTGGTAGCCAGCTTGCTTACAGACTTACATACTTATTCAGTGGATTAGCACGCTGAAAATTTCCATGATGGATTCAGAATTCACCATCAGAAGTCAGATAAAGCAGATATCAACACTGATTATCCAGATCTTACAGTAGTAGCCAGATGATATACTTATAGGAGACTTTTCAATAACTCCCAGTTTTAGAAACTGACTGGCTCAGGATGTAGAGTTGACTTGGCTTCTGTGAATGCTGGCATCTGATACAGGAGCAGGTGAGACTTGCGCACATAATGAAAACCTGAAAATTGAAGTGATGAAGAAGAACTGATACCTGGTTTTGAGTGCTGGATTCTGCTACGGAATAGAGACAATCCACCCTAAGGTGTGGCAAATTTGACCTTCAGTCATTTGGTGAAGACCCTGAACTAGGGTTTTAAGTGCTATTTTAACTCCAGAACAGTTCCTTTCTTAAAGTAACACCTGCTACAAAATCCCCTTCCCTTGAGAAGACAAGGAAACAATCTTTTAGCATCTGAGCTATAAAAAAAATCCCTCTTTATCTTACTGAAACAGGGAAGATAAGAGAGTCATGAAGGTGCATCAGAAAAGAACTAAATGCTGTAACCACTAAAGATTTTGTTCAATGCCCAGGGTCTTGACATGTAGCAGTTTCAATCCACAGCTAAGGTAAAAATAGCCTATTTCTAAAGAAGATTCAACCCTATTGATACAGATTGCCTTACAGTTCCTTACACAGCACCCAAGAGGTTGGGCACAGCAGAAGAATAACTGCGAGTGCTTACCTCAGGAGACTCTCTGGGTTTTTTGTGAGACTACTGATGGGGATAAATAGTCCATATTAGATGAGATGCTAATCTAAGAATCTAGAGGCAAAGCCATGTGGCCTGTGTGTAGGTCGTATTTTTGGAAAACTAGAAACCAGCTGTAAAAGACTAGTCCTGAAAAAAATTAGGTGCCATCTCCTTCACACTTACCAAATGCAAACTTTCTCAGAAACGTCTGTAGCCCCAGTCAGGGTCATATGGGGCAGGTTTGAGTAAGGCTCAAACAGAAACTGAAACCACCTTGCTTCACAGTCTCCCGTACTGAGATTGCTGAAGGAGAAGTTCAGAATTTCAGAAGAATGGCAAGAATGCCATTTGTTTAAAGGCTTCAGCTGTGCAACTCGTCCTTCAAAGACAGGGCAGATTGAGGTCCCTTTTTGAAAATTTTGCTGGTCGCTAAAGTGAAGAGGAACAAAGATAAGCCCATAATTTGCCTTCACTTTGAGAGGAAGTTTCATGGACACTGAGCACACAGCACTTCTACATCAGAGTCCTAAAATGTTATCCAGTTATCCCCAAGTAGTAGCTACGGCGTGATAAACTCCATGGAGAAATACTGAGCTGATCCCTAGGATCAACACCCACATCTTTTTCATCTCAGTATTCTGCTGTTCTTGCCAGAGGCTAAAAGAGTAAGTTACCTATGAAAAGAGAAGGTCTAACCAGGAGAACAGAAAGTGCCTTGAGAGCCTCAGGGAGAGCTGCAATTGGAAATTTTAATTTTATGGGTCACAACCAGCAGAAAAGGAAGATACTCCAATACGAAAAGAGACCTCAGATTTGTGCTAGAACATGTCAGAGTACTCAGCCATAACCTCTCTTTACACTGTAGGCAGAAGATGCAGTAATGTGTATTTGCTCTTGTAATAAGACACCAAAACTGACTGACTGCAAGTCCATTAGCAACAGCATCATTAGGCTTGAGTCAGAGGCATTATGACTAACTGCTGAAACTCCATCCACTTTTTCCTAGACACCGCTGAAGCACTGTTCTCTATCGTCATCTCAGACAGATCATTGTCAAATGTGCAGAGCCACTAAAAAACTCCCCTGCAGGCCAGAAAGTCTTGGAGAACTTCTAGATTCTCCAGCTGTTAATTACAAGACAGATGAGCAAGCAATCCCGGTCAGATGTTTTCCTTCTTCCTAGACAGCAAAATGAGAGTACTCATGCTCTCAGGCAAGCTGCATGTCTGGGTACGAGAGGGAATTGAAGGCTGCCAAGGAGAGTTCTGAAACTTTTTCTGATGCTCTTTTCCTACCCTAGCATTGAGGTCCTGATAAAAGAAATAGACAAACAAGTTATGCACGTTACTCAAACGAGTGAGATGAGTGCATTCAAACCATGCACTGAAAAATTAAGCAAGCTTAAAGCCACATCATTGAGGATGAGAAAACACAAGTGAGGAGAATTATATTTCATTTTCAGAAAAAAAGTAGAAACAAACAAGGTATTCAAAAACTGAACACAGGGAAATAAAACAGATTATCGCAGCTAGAACCAGCAAGCTAGAAAGAAGCGCTCTGCCATTGCTGGACTGGGAATGAAAGAAGGAAGAGTCGCCTTCTCGTTTGTCCCAGGGGTGTCTGAGGCAGGGAATGTGAGGCACAAACGCATGTGCTCCACAGTCACTCATACAACTGAAGCATCTCCACCCAGCCTGAATGGGAGAGAGATTTAGTAACTTTCACAAGTCTCCAGTAAATTAAGCCATTCATTTTTAACTTTGTTAAAGGCAATCTCATTCAAGGGTCAGAAATATTCAAAAATTAAATCCCCAAGAAGACAAGTGTCATCATCCTACTAACAGGTTCACCCTGAAGAATGCTAAATCTTTAAGGAAATTGTATTTTCCAAATTTAAAACTGTTTCTTTGTTAGTAAAATACTACATGAAGCTGAAGATTTACTGGTAACTATTAGAAGAGAAAGCTTACATTCAACTTTAACAAACTTATTTACCAATTTAATTGATAAACTTACTTTAAAAATCCTCAACCACATTATGCCTATTATTTCCAAAAGCAGTGTTAAAAAAAAAGAAAGTTAAAATGCACAGGCGAACATCAGAAAGTTTGAAAATGTGACTTTCATTTGCAGACTCTTCTATTGTCCTCTTCTGCCTCCCTGTCACTTTACCCTATTAGTCTCTGTCTCTGCCCTTACACACCTTCCTTCCAGCTCCTCTACCCTAATCTTTCCCAACTTCTTCATGTTCATATTTACAGTTCAGAGTAGTACTCCCTCTCCTTTTACACCGTCTGTAAAGTCAGAAACACCAATAGTACAAGAAAAGGTAACTCCCTCCTAATACTTCCTGTCATGGAGAGCTCCAGAAGAACAACTCAATAAAAAGCTTATCTGTTCCTACACCTGTCATGTGATTAAACCCAAAACTCCAAAAAGCAGTTTCAGGGAAAGCAGAGTAGGTTTGGTGTGGACCAACTTTCGGTGCATTGAACTAATAAATCCATCAACCATATATTCAGCATATGGAAATTGAGAGTATTCTGGCATTTGTAACTTGGCCAAAACTCAATTCTTTTTCAGAGGAACAACTACTCACACTTCCTGGATGCCAAAGTGATCCTGTTTCCTCCTACCTCACAGTTACCTAGTCTGCACCAAAGCAGAGCTTTTGAGAAGAGTGGGCTTTTTACTTTACACTCAGGTTCCAATAATAAAAAAAAGCCACAAGAAGCTCATTAGGGAAGATTTCCCTTTGTGTGATTTAGATATGATGGTAGTACAAGGCAACTGAAAATAAGTTACTGACTGGGGAAGTGCATCAGGATTATGAATACACTTCTTCAGCATACTGCCTCTAAAAACTAGAACTATTTTATACTGTTTTTTACAGGTGACTTTCTATGTATATCATTAGCAAGTGGATTTATACAGTTACGCTACAATCTTGGGGACAAGATAGTTATCCTACAGACCTTCCAGAAGGTCCACACAAATGGACATACATGGCATTCACTCAAAGCAGGAAGAGTTGGTAATGAAGGCTACCTTGACCTGGATGGTATCAACATTACTCAGAAAGCTAGTCCTGGAATGAACGCACTAGACACGCACACGGATTTTTTTGTTGGCGGAGTGTCCTCCTTAAACCTTGTTAATTCAATGGCAATAGAAAACGAACCCACAGGTTTCACTGGTTGTATACGAGAAATTGTTATAAACAACAGGGAACTGAAGCTTACCGTGCATGACTCCAAAAGCGGAGCCAATGTTGGTGACTGTGACGGAACAGTGTGTGGGTATGCAGTGTGCAAAAATAATGGAACATGTCAAGTTGAAAACTCCGGCTTTTCTTGTTCTTGCCCACAAGAGTGGACAGGGAGCACATGTGAACAATCTATTCACTGTTCACAAAACAGGTGCGGGTCTCAAGCTCTCTGTATTCCTCAACCTACCTGGTTTTCATATACCTGTGTATGCGCACTAGGCTGGTCAGGTAAGTACTGTGACAACAAAATAAAATTTTTTATCGCAAAGTTTGTTGGCAACTCCTACATAAAATACACAGATCCTTATTATGGAATAAGAGACCTCCGGCATAGCCGCATTTCTTTAAATTTTACTACCAATCAAACTGAAGGCTTAATAACATGGATGGGAAAAGGTGAGGATGAAGATAATGATTTCCTTGCCATTGGTCTTGCCAATGGAACATTAAAAGTTGTGATTAATCTTGGAGAAAGAATCTCTGTTCCTCTAATTCACAGCAAACACTCCACCTGTGATGAAAAATGGCATTTCGTTACTGTAGTTCAAAACCAAACTTGTATTAAGGTGTATCTTGATGAGGAGCTAATTCTTTTTGAAGATACCGATCCACACAGAAAATACACTGCTTTAAACTACGGTGGCATCTGTTATTTTGGTGGGTTTGAAATTGGCAGAAAAGTCAGTACAGTCACTGCTGGGCTTTTTCAGAAGGAATTCATTGGTAAAATTAAAGATGTTATCCTCTTCCAAGATTCTAAGAAAATTCAGCTCATGAAAGCAGAAGGATATAATGTTTACAATGGAAATTAATTGAAAAACTCTTTAAAACCAAAAATTTCCTTTTCCTCCTGTTCCTTGTGTTAACTTGCAGTGTAAAACTGTCCCCAACTGCTTTTTTAAATTATTTTTAGTATTAACAGCATATTTTACTCATAAAATTACATAAACAAACTCTTCAGTATTTACTTTAAATAACGGGAAAGTCTGCAGGTTTTTTTTTCTTCTATAATGTTGGGAAGCTTTGTAGACAAAGAGGTAGTAACTAGCTTATAAACCCAACCACCACTCCAGTATTATTTGCTCATCACTTTATGAGGACAGACAACTTACCTGTTTCTCCAAAACGCTGAAATTTTATTAGAATGCAGAGTTTCTCTTATAATTTTGCAATAGTAAGGTGAAGTTTAAAAACTGAAATGGGGAGGGGGTGGAGAAGAAAAGGTGTACTTAGGACAAAAAGCACATGTTTATTGTGATAAGAATTTTTTTAAATTGTAACACCTGAAATTACTTGTTAATTAGTGGTGGTATAATTCCAAGCCATGGGGAGGGGGTGGAGAAGAAAAGGTGTACTTAGGACAAAAAGCACATGTTTATTGTGATAAGAATTTTTTTAAATTGTAACACCTGAAATTACTTGTTAATTAGTGGTGGTATAATTCCAAGCCACCTCATGGGCTGCTCAATACAGGGTGTAACTCCCCTCTCTGGGTCACACAATACTACATTGGAAAAAATCAAATGTGAATTGCGAGAGGTAGCATACCAGAGCATTAAGGCCCCCCCTTAACGTACCTGGCTCCTGCCTCCCCCATTCTCTGGGGACAATAACAACAATCACTTCCTGCAGTGGAGCCGAGCTTTGAAGTGTTCCCTCAGCTCCTGGCTCCTTATCTTCTTGGATAATCAATCAGCCCTCTTGCAACCTGGTACACTTGTATTTTGTTGCAGCCCAAAGAGGGGATACTAGGCCCCTGAGATCCAGCAAGTTTTGGGCATGCACAACTGATAGAAAAATACCAGAACATTAAAATCCAGCAAGTTCTAGACACGTGCAAACCAAAACATTACATCACTCGAGCTAGGCCAAAACGGAAAATTGTCTCAGACCCTATAAATAATGATCCATAATGAGACCCCCCCGAGTTGCTACACCTCTCAGGATATTCTGCCAGGAAGGTTGACATAAGGCGTGGGTGAGGACTACCTCCCTGAGACTCAACTATTACCTGTTGAGTAATGCCGATGCACTGTATTTACTCTAAACTGGAAGAGGGCAATTCTGACCTACAGGCTGGCCTCTTTCTCACACCTCTCTACCTACTCAGGTGTTCAGCTTTATTTACATTGATGAGTGTGGGCATAGTTCACTAGATCCAAGTATTTCTATTTGTCTGTATGTTTTGTGTTTACACATATATACATATTTTGATTTAAGGTACCATGTGGTAAGTTAGTGTGAATCTTGTCTTTCTCAAATCTGTAATCAAGTCGCTGTTCTTTTTGCTAAATCACTTCCTTACACTGGTTAATCATTAAGTGCTGCTAAAATCCAACTGTTTGATTTACCTTATACTAGCAATAAATCTTGAACTGCTGACGTATCAAACCATGTTAAACATATTCATCCATAGTACAACAAAGACTCTATTCTGAGTAATAAAAGGTTTTCTCCCTCCATTCTGCGTCTCTATCTGTCACGTATGCATTTATACAGAAGTGTAGAACTTAAAACAGTCTTCATGCTAAAATCATTCTTCTCTAAGCATAATATTTTAAGAGCATAAAAGGTATTTCACTTAATTACTGAACAAACACAACATATGCCTGCTGTTTTTCTCCAGCAGAGGTCTCCCGTTTGACTACATGAAATCTTTTGTTTTAACCACTCACAGCCAGAATGTGGGAATGTGGCAGTTTGCCTATAACCAACTTCTACTCCTAACACCCTGAACACCAGAAAGTCTAAGAACTGCTTTGCCTTAGCTATACCTTTCTGGCTTATATGCCTCCAATGAGATTTTGAAATTTTACTAGGTTTTGGCCACAGTAAATTTAATTTCTGTGACTGTACTTTTAATTAATTTATAATCTCAGAAGTAAATAGAGCACTTTATACCATAATTGCAAAAATTCTATTCCTTCCGAAAAAATCTTAGCCATATTCTACTTCAGTGAGCGATAAAAACAAAATCAATCAAGTTCTATTTCAATGTGCTTAAACGAAAGATTTATGATGGTATCTACATTTCTCATTTGACTTCTGGTTTACTATATAAGCAAAAAATAAAAATAGTGATTGACTCTTACTATTTAACTTTACTATTGCTCAAAAGCACATAATAAACCAATACCTCCTTGCATGGAAATTCTCTGAATACATGTCTTCAGTAGGTACCTGTCAGAAACAAATAACTATTTCTAATTTTTTTTTGGTCATTCCATAAAGGAAATATGGAGCAGAGTCAATAAGCACAGTAAAACTAGGTGGCACACATTAGTTTCCGCATAACCATATGCATCAACGAATGCACTGCACAGTCAGTTACAGATGACTTGAAGGTAAGTAAGGTGGCAATGGGGTGATGGAACTACTCTAAGAAGTTCTAACAAGCATTTGCACACATCTTTGTGATGATCTTTCCATCTTCTTCAGCTGTTGTAAGCCCTCGAGTTATCAGCCGTATGCAACAGAGCTTCTTCCTCTCTTCCAACAGGAAGCTCACGAAGCCCACAAAGCCCACTTGACATTTGAGCATTGAGATTCTTCTCCTCTTCCAGTTTCTTTTAGGAAGGCCTTTTACCACCATATGATACTGGGGCAGGGGGCATATTTAGGGGGTTATCCTGTTCCCTCTGGGGCTCCTGGTGTTACTGCCAGTTCCTCAGCAGTGTGCACTGCTTTTTGTGATCTGAGCAGCAACTCACTGTAAAACAAGTAACCAGTAAATCAGAGCACTTTGAGCTAATACAAGTGCTTAAAGGAGAGTGACCAATGGCAATGAAAATGACAAAATCCTTTATTCCTGCAGTAGTGGGATTTATTGCCATTACACTAACTCAGATTCTAGGACCAAATCCTGGGAACTGTCGCTTCTTGTTAATTTAAACTCTTAACAAAGCTCTCCCGCAAGAGCTGTTTTACCTTGGCTCTCTTTGGGACCTACATACACGAGACAGGTAGTAAAGCTCTCAGCAAACTTGGAAAGTGTTTATGTATTCTTTCCAAAGAAATTACTTCTGGTAGTTCTGGCAGGAATCATTCCCATCCCTTCTGTACAAAGAGTTGCAATTTTTACCACTCCCAGTTTATTTACAGAGCATAAATGGATGTGAATGTGACAGTGTTCCAGTGGACTGGGAGTAGACTTTTGAACAGGTCAAAAGAAAATCTTCACAAGCAGAGCTGCTGACTTGGAACTTACTCCAAAAATCAGAACAATGCTTTGGTGCATCTTCTATGTCTAAAGAACTCTGATGCAAATATTTAAACAACACATATGTAACACTGCCAGATATATTCAATGGCACTACTGCTATACAGATCACTTTGGCAAAGACTGATTTAATCAAGTCATGTTGTCATGCCATAAAAAAGTTTAAATATTGCTTCTAGTTACTAACACACTGAGGATTTCTTTTTTTGTATTAATCTTTTCAACTATGAGTCTAAGAAACATTACTTAATAAAAGTCTACTGCCGTCTTTATGTGGTGCAAGATTTTTTTATTCTAGTCAATTTGACCATGAAGCTCCCTGTAAGGTAGCCAAATGAAATTTTACCTTAAAATATATTCGTAGTTAAAACTAACAGTTAGTGTGTTAAACTGGAAAGAAGAGGCATTTCTACAGCACAGTGCAAAACTCTACATAAGTACATAAGGTCATGTACTCAAAATGAAGAAGAAAACATTGAAAAACAGAACGATAAATGAAAGTTTTTCTTAATATGGTTGAATATTTTTGTTGTTTCTGAAAAACTCAATAAAATGACCAGTGTACTTTAAAGAAGCATAAGAGCAGGTGATTTTAGTTTGGTTTTGAGTTTGCGGGGTTTTTTTTACCTTTTGTTTTGCATCAGTGGATGGTAGTCACTACAAAATATAAATTTACTAGAAGTCCTATCGGTACAAATACTTTTCTGCCCTTCTTCCCCTCCACTTCACCCTCCAAAACTCCAAACAACCAAGCCATGAAGTGTACAACAAACATGGCACGTTGTAACTCAGCCTCCTCTATTAATTTAACCTAAAGATTCACACCTATGAAATCAAACACACACAGTATGTGAGAAAGTTTTATCATTTTAGAATCAAAATATCCCTTAAAATATTTACATTTTACAATAAAAAGGATAGCAAAACACAAAGTAATGTACAAGCTTAGGTATTCAAGTTTTTGAAGCATGGAAAATGGTGGGAGAAATAAATTTACTACTACAAATCATATTTTCAAGAACTTAGGTTAAAAATGCTTTCTTATTAAAACAAGTGCAGTTTAAAGCAATAACATTCGAGCAGCACAGCCTTCCAATTTCTGGTCACAAACTGCTTCAGATGCTTAGGAAATACTTGAAAAACTAATGAAATACACCTGAATTATTTTACTGTACGCTGAATAATTTAAAAAAAAAACTCTTCACACCACCAAGCATATTACATTTTGTTAAAACGTTGTGTGGGTTCTGAGGCTTTGCTACAGTCTTAAAAAACAGTGCAAATTCAAAAGAAGTTATTGTATGAAATTCACTTTTAAAATTATCAGAGCATCTTAAAACAGAAGAGAGCACAAATTACCAAAGGCAGCAACTATACTGCAGACTTGACTAAAGCCAACTTTATCAGCTAAGAAGACTTCTAAGCCTTTATTGCATATTAATAAAAGAAACCTTTAAAATTTTGAATATACAGCAATGTAAAATTTTAGAAAATATTAAACTCCTACTTCTAGCGATAGTTGGTATAATGAAAAGAAGGATGAGTATTGGTACATCAAGTGGTACCAAAATACAGACTTGTTTCTGCAAAACACCAACAATGAATAAAAAAGATGGCACAATCCTAGCAGGCTTTTTTTTTTAATATATATATACAAAGTTTAACGACATTATTCTATCAGTTTGTTTAAATAGGATTTTAAAAGACTGCCTGCACTTTTTTTTACCTTTTGCTTTTAGTTCTGTCACTGTGGTCCCTATGTCTCTCTTTGTTCTTTTCACTTTCTCGTTCTCTATGCTTCTCTTTGCTTTTCTCCCTCTCTTTATCTTTTTCATGAGCCTGTTCTTCACTTTTAGGCTTCTCTGTCTTTTTTTCTGGATTTCTAGTCGAGCTGGGGCTTTTTCCATCAGCAGCCCTATCACTGTGTGGAGATCGCACTCTTTCTTTGTCTCTCTGTCCTTCCTCTCTACTCTTCCTCTCTCTCTCTTTTTCCTGGTTTCTGTCTCTGCGTCTATTCCTTTCAGAATCTTGCTCCCAGTATTTTTCATTGTTCCACTCTTTTTCATGTCTGTCTTTCTTTTGGTGATGGGATTCACTGTAAAATCTTTGTCTATGCTGATCGTTTTTACCTCTATTGAACCCTCTCTCCAAATGCTGCTCTTGCCTGCCCCAAGGATCGCTGTGGCGTCTTTCTGGTCTCCTACTGTCTTTATTCTGAAAAAAATTTTCTGGCCCCAAAAATCTTGGTTGTTTGTGAGCCACTGGTAGTCCTTGTGCAATGGGTCCAGCATAGTGTGGTGGTTGACCTGATAAATGAGTTACTGGTGGCCATGGCATCATTGGATTTTGAGGAAAGCCAAAGCCAGGAGGAGGAAGAAGTGGAGGTGGTAAATGAGGAGGAAATCCAAACATAGGGTTGCTTTGTGGAGGAAAGTTAAGAGGTGCAGGAGCTTGAAACTGAAATCCAGGTGGATTAGATTTAGGATGCTGAAAATTCTGCTGTGGAGGTCTAACAGATGCGAAGCTGCCACTTGTAATAGGGTTTGGGACTTTGGAAATAAATTCAGAACGGGAAGAAGTTTCGGTTTCAAAATGAGATGAAGTTGCTGCTGGTCCTCTTCTAAATGAGTTCACTGTTTCAATGTTTTGCATCAGTGTGTCTTCCTGCGAGCGTTTGGGATCTTCCGCTTGTGATGCGACTGCATTATCTGCTTTTGCTCCAGTTGAACCATACTGCATCTCATTGGTTTGGGCATCACTTTGACATGGGTTTAAGCCCACTTCTCCAGATGACTGTTTATTCTCTGGTTCCATTTGATCATTTCCTGAAACATTCTGTCGGTCTTCATTTCTGCTAACATCTCCTTCCTTATTTTCTGAAGCATTAGTCTGCTGGCTTCGCCCAGCTGCCTGTCGTGGGTCTCTTTTAAGATTAATAAATGGCGGTGACTTAGAGGTATTAGCAGTGGTACCTTCAGCGGAGCCTACATTAACATTATTCTCATTGGGTTTTTTCCCTGCATTTGATGAGGAAGAAGAAAAACTGGAATTTGTGGTCTTTCTAACTTCCTGTGCAACATTGTCCTTGTCAGGTAACTGCCGCTTTGGGTCACTTTCTTTACTTTCTTCCGTTTCTTTATTCTGTGACTGAGCAGATAAATTTGCTAAAAATGCTTCTGTAGAGACATCTGGAGGTTTTCCCTTAAGACTGAGCCCTATCAAAGATCCAGTACTTCTTGCAGAACTTGAAGTCCCTACGCCTGCTGCATCCACAGTTATAGGAGCATTAGTGGATTCTTGTACATCATCCAAACCAGTCTTTGCTTCACTGATTTCAGTAGTTACCTCAGGAGCATCCGTGTTTTCTTCGTTTAAGGTTGCCTGTTCAGTTAATACTGGTTTATCTTCACTGGGACTTGCTTCTGACTTGCTATGTTCATATACCTGCCCTGTTGTACCCAACAGGCTTTGAAGAATATCATCCACTGGCAATGGTTTATTTGCTAGCTCCAGAGTAGAAGGTTGATTTTCCCATCCAACCAGGACTCCAGGAAGAAATCTGAGAGGCTTAGGTGGTTCATGTTTGGTACTTTCCACTGATGGTTCAGTAACTGGTGGAACATCTTCTATATTAGATTGCTGAGGTTTATTTCTCTGCTTGTGTAGCACAGTTGTGAATGAATTAAAAAAATCATTTTCCTCCTCTTCTTCTAATGCCAACTCATGATGAGAGACTTCAGGTTTGTTTGGCTTGCTTTTCTTCTCTGGTGGCAAGTTGCTCAAGGTACTTTCAGAAGCTTCATCTGCAAAACTACTACCTGCCACAGAGGTAATCTGCCTCTTCATTTTCTGGCGAATTATCAATCCCAGTAATAAATTTGGTCGATGTATTTCAATCCCTGCACAAAATTGTAACAGCAATTTATCAACCCCTTATGTTTTGGTTATAGCAATCATTTTCACAAAAATAAGCCCCATACTCTTACAATATGTTACAGAAAGTATTCATTTTATAACATTTGAAATTTCCATCAAACACAACAAGCAATACTTAAAATAATAAAAGATGTATTTCCAACATAAAAATTATGACTTCAAGCATTGCAAATTAAAATTGCTTTAAGTACTGTATCACCCACTATAACTTCCAAATACAGAACACAAGACAGATTTAGTCTAGTCACGTAAGAAGAAGCACAGAAGTTAAATATCACATTAGTCTAACAACACAATTACAGTCTGGTAACAGTGGTAGCAAAGCACAAGGTGGGGGGCGGGGGCAGTAAAGAGCACACTTGCAACCACAAGGTCTCATTAATTTCTGTTATGCATACTTCTTCAGATTTACCAGAGCAACTTTCCAAAGTGCTTCTCTCATTCCAAGAAGACCCTGTGTTTCCAGGTATACTATTAGCCATCTGTCCACTATGTATTTTGTTCTGTATAATTTAGGATCTTTTAAAAAATTATATGAGTTGCAGCTGAGCCTCTCCTCATTTTGGCCCTGCCTATCTCAAAAGAAGAAATCACCTACAAGTTTTTATACACAAAATAAATTGATACAAAATAACTTGAGTGTAAGCAGAACAACTGAGAGCCATTTCCGGATCTTTTTTTACTTGCCCATCTCTTTTTTAAAACTATCTATGTCTTTTTTCTTTTCGTTGTTTTTTTTTTGGTTGGTTTTGGGGGTTTTTTGTTCTTTTAAGGAAGTTTGGAATGGTTGTGGAAGAAGGAATTGAATGAAAAATACTATTTTAAAGTTACTGTATCAATTTGCAACTCAGTATGACTACTATCATAGTTCACTTGCATCACTGAATGTACTGAGATTGTAACCTACAAAGCCATCTGGTTTAGAGGAAGAATGCAGTAAACATGAAACAAAGTTATGCACAGTCATTTCTCCTACAACAATAAAGTATCAGAGTAATCTTACAATGGGAAATTAGTATGTTTTCAAGGAAGTGTTAGTTATATAACTAACACTATGAAAACTCATGACATGTTTGAGCAGAATAGCTGGCATTTTTAAATTTAATTTTTTCTTATATTTCTGTTGAAAACTTCTTTAACAAGGAATTTGGAACTTCATCATCATAATGCAAGCTGTACTTACCAGGCCCATCAAAAGGCACAAGATGATGTGGTACTTTATCTGAGGAACCTAAAGGGATGAGGTACAAATCTTTCACTTGCTTCATGTTATTGGCTGCTACACCATAACGTTTTCTACTGCTGAAATAGGCAAACAATAATGCATAGGATATTTGATCCTCTTCAGTTACTGGAGTAAAGCGAACTACACAGATCTCCTGTTTACAAACAGAGAAAGGAAAAAATGGTTAGATAAATTTTTCTATGAAATTTTAATTGGTTTAGTGACTGCTCTTTATTTAAAAGCACAGTTCAGAGAAGGAGAAAAAGCCTCCTCAAGAAGGCTGAGAACAACAGAGGAGACAGAAGGAGCAGAAATAGGGCCAAAAATAATTAAGGAAAACTGGAAAAAACAAATAAAAAGCGTTTAGTATAAAAAAAATAATTACAGTGCATGACAAAAAAGCCAACATTTTATCAGCCAACTAAAGAAGTTTTAGGGAAGCATGCCAGCTTCCAAGTAATTATTCCCTTCCGCACCCTTAACATTACTAGAAAGCTTTACTTCATAGTCTGTTGTGTCCAATATATCCATTAATATTAGGGGATGACCAGTATTCAGATCCCAGAAGTACCACCAAAGCCCAGCTCAGAAGTCGATGCTGGGGCTGATGCTCTGTAATGGCTTGCCTAATGACTTGGAAAGTGGGAGAGGAGATCCCCTGCAAAACTGAGAGGGCACCTACTCAGGGGCAGTGGTCAATAAGCTGATGAGCTGGCTGACATTCAGAGAGATCTCAGTAGGCTGAAAAGACAGGTTGACCTTCATGAAGGTCAGCAAAAGCAAATGCAAAAACTTGCACTTTGAGATGGAGAAAACTGACACACCAGGATGGGCTGAAGGACTGACTGGAAAGCAGCTTGGCATAAAAGAATGTGGGGGTCCTGGTGGACGAGTTGAATATGAACCAGCAATACTTCTATGCCAAGAAGGCCACTGCATGCTGGGTGTCGGAATCAAAGCAGCCAGCAGGCTGCTTCCCTTCCCAGGCCAAGGGAAATGGTTATACCTTTATAGTCATCACTTGTGATACAGCATCTGGAGAGCACTACCTAATTTTAGGCTCCCCAGCACAAGGACAACCTTTAAACAGCGGGACAAGTCCACCAGAGGACCACTGAAATGGTTTTGCATACTGTAATAGTAATGAAATGAAAGGTTAACACATGTGGTGTCCTAGCATTCATGATGTGTTACTGTCTCAAAGATATCCAAGTATTCTCAAACAGAAAATGACAGCTTAAGGTTAGATAGTAAGAAAATAAGCACCACCAGCTGTCGTCCATTGAACTTAACCATCACTTATGTCTGAAGTGTCATGTATTTTGCTAATGTTCCAGAGAACAAAACAGATCTTTTCAGTGAATAGGATGTATGTTAAACACCAAGCCCTCAGTATGCAAAATTCTTACCTTGGTCCCTGAAGCTTTGATTTTTTCTACATACTCCCAGACAGTGTGAGGAGATATCCTGCCACCTACTTGAATGCTATCAGGTAAGTCCTATGAGAAAGGACAACAGAAATCTGAATGCAATGTAAAAATTGTGGTAAATACCTCATCAAATATGTTTCAGATATTGAAAAAATATTTAATCCTTTTAGCTCTTAAATTAAAATTTTTAAATATCAGTAGAAGTTACAACAGTAGAAACAAATTACATTAAATTTTGGATATTTAAATTAAGATTTTCAGTGCAAAGTCAATGATCTATACTAAGTTATCATTCAATACCGTTCACCTATACCTCCCAAAAATTATTTATTTCAGTAGTTAACTGCAAATATAACTGTCCTGTACTCTGGAAATACTCAAGTTATGCATATAATGTATACCTATGTATATAACAAACTTTCAGAATCTTAATGATGAGGGGAAAACATAACCTACACACACATGTATATAGAGACACAAATTTCTTCTTGGATACTACTGAGTTCACTATTCACAAGTAACAAAAACAGACTTTCAGGATCATTTAGGAACACACAAGGAAAAATATTGTTTGAAATAAAACAGAAGAGTTTTGAAAAGCCTATCAGACTCATAAAACAATCGTTTAAAGGGTACTGCATGCCCTGCACTTCTCTGAAGATATGCAGCAAAGACAACCACATTAATAGAAGACCTAGGTCTTCTAATTAGAAAGCTGATACATCCTGTGTTACTGGCAAGAAGAATCAGTGAGCCTTATGAGCTCTCCGATCTTTGACATGAAGACGACTATTCTAAGCAGTTTCATCCTTTTGCGGCCTCTCAGACACTGAAGCGAACACTACATAAGCTTTTCTTTTTAAGGACTATTTAGTCTTACAATGGAAGGTTAGGACAAGAATTGCCACCAGATGGGGAAAAAAAAAATAAACCCTGTTACCCAGGTTTCAAGATGAAAAGACTGCTTGCACTGTCATCAGAAACCACTAGCAGTCTCCTCTCTTCCAAAAACTGACATTGACTTGTTTAATGCTTTGAATTCGAAACTGAGCTACAATTTTCTCACCACTAATTCAGAAAATGAATGCCAAAGTGGTTATTTCCATAGTAAATTTTGTCCTGTATTTCCCTAGTACTTTGTGCTATAGAAGATACTACATAATAAGCAAAAAACAGTTCATCTTTTACAAAACCAGCTCTGGAAATACAGCTGCTCATCCTCAAGGAACATTTTAGAATGAGACGAGAGCAAAACATCTTAAAATCTACCAAAGAACTTGAATCCAGATGAACCATGGGTCTACGGTAGGACAAACTGAAAAATACTTTACTTACAAATACATACCCTAACCTACGTCCTCCCACAAGTATTTTACTCAGTACAACAATCATGCTTCAATGCCTTTCATCATTATATTATTAGTCTACAAGATAAACAAATCACTGAAGTTAATAAATGAATTGTTCATTCTTTGCAGTACCTCTGTTAAATACTCAAAAGAGCCAGAAACTGGATAAGCCTTAATAACAAACTTTGCCACTGAAGGCATATTGATAAAGCCCTTCCAGATGAAATTCAGGCGTGCGAGAAACAGACTTTCACATTCCACAGTACCAGGCGTTTCTGACCTAGAAAACAACAAACAAAACCCCACTTTGTTTAAAACATGATATATCAAGCAAGATGATGTAAATCATGGGTTTTCTTTGTAAAAGGAATGACATGTCATTAAGAATTTTCTTTTCCAGTTAAGCATACTTGAGTCAATGAAAAGAGCAAGGCAACCAACCATGTTTCTCATCTTCCAGTGGAGTAGATACATGCTACGGGAAGGACAGTCAGATAAGCAGCACATCAGTTCACTACGGTATCTTCTGAGAATGGAGAGGTTAATTTAGTCCAATAGTTATTAAATGCTACTGAAGAGGACACACAAACACATATAGGTGCTGCAGACCCAGCAAGATCCTTCCCTGCCACAGGGAGGCGGAAAGGACAATGTACTGCCTGCTGGCCTATCCTAACTCTGTTTTCCTAGCTCGTACATTTTGTTGCAACACTCTCTTCCACCACCCGAATACCTGTGTCCTCCTTCTTTTCCCTTGACCTACAACTGGTTCCTCATCTCTTCTCGCCCATGTATCACTTCCACAGCTTCTTGAGCATCTCCTCCCAGTTCCACTACCATCACCTGAACAAAACAGCATTTTTTCCTCTCCTTCAAAAAAAAAAAAGCTTCAGTTTTGTCAACAAAGCATCTGCAAAGAATAAACAGAAAGACTGAAATACTTTTACAGGAAAGTGTTTCCCAATCTTAACAGTTTCCTCATGGAAAATGTTACAGCCATATTTCAACATTTCCCAATAAGCTGGTATCAAAATATTCTAGGCATGCTATGAGCCATTCTAAGCTTGCCACCCAGTAGTACCAGATGTGCTGTTACAGTAACACAGTAACCTACAGTTCTTTCTGTCTGCACTAGAAATTACTTTCTTCAGCAAGCTATTCAAAAAACAAAGTCCTCAATCTTTGGTAAAGGACCACACTGTCCTGATAAAGGCGGAATTTCAACACGAACTCCAGTCAATTCTAAATAACTAGGAGTTGATGTTTTTCTAGAAAATCACCTCTCAAACTAGAAAAAAAAAAACAAACAGCCTCAAATTGCAATTCCCTCTTTAGTGGGCAGCGGAGTACAGCACGGAAGAAAATGAAGAGAGAACTGACAGCAAATCAAACAAGCTGCTGTGAACTGTCATTTCTAGAAAAAAGTTGCTTTGAGATTTAAAACTAGCCTGATTTACCAGTGTAAATGCTCTGTTTAGAGCAATCTCAAATTCCCTAGCTTTACATACACACACACTGATTCAATTGCAGCACTGTACAATTGTACAGCAAAACACAATATAAAATCTATATCCTAACCTTTTTAATGGCAGGGGTTGGAAGAGACCTCTGGGGATCATCTAGTCCAACCCCCCCTGCTAAAGCAGGTTCACCTACAGCAGGTTACACAGGATCAGTCCAGGCAGGTTTTGTAAAGACTCTAGGGGAAGGAGACTCCACAACCTCTCTGGGCAGCCTGTTCCAGTGCTCTGCCATCCTCAAAGGAAAGAAGTTTTTCCTCATGTTTAGGTGGAACTTCCTGTGATCGTCTGTGCCCATTTGTGTTTAAATTTTTAATATGTTTAAACTTATTAAAAAGTTTAAACCATTTTGCACCAAAAAACATATGGTAGAGTTTACTTTTCCCCCAAAGAAAATGTAGTATTTGGAAGTTTGTAATCAAAACAATATATGTAGTATTATTTATGAAAATGCATAGCACGGTTTACTCCAGCAGAGAACTCCATTCCTAAGAAGAGGTGCACAACACCAAGTGCACAAATGGATTAATGAAAAGTCATTAAAAAATCAGCTTTAGTGATAATATCTTAACAAGGTTAATAATGCCTTCCATTTAAAAATACTGTTTCTACAGTTTATATTACTTTGGGAGAGGTGTGAACGACGATTTTGATGAGTCTTGCTTATCATCTTCCAGTAATTCTGAAGCTAAAATACTTGACGTTGAAGAAAGTGCGTCTGCAATGCTCTCTGCTTCATTGTCTGACTGCTTCCGTGCAACTCCAACGGACACTTTCACTTTTTTTGCAGAAAGATCATCAGTAGGTGGTGCCATTCGGCCTGCAGAGAATGAATTGCAATGCTTTTTATTTTTTACTAAAGAAACAAAACTGGGCATCCTCTGCAGACATGGAAGACACACCAGAAATACTACATAATGCCATTGAAGTGGGATGGCAAAAAGGAATTATACATTTTATAAGTATTTATGCAATCTATGAATTTATATATTGTATATATTTGTACAGTATTATACATAAATTTTGCCATTGTAATGGAACAGAATAAAGAAATGAGGAATCAACAATAGCATGTACACCCATTAAAGGGATTTCTTTCTCTGCAGTCTTTTTTTTTTAATAAAACACAAGTTTATGCCTATAGTGCCTCATCTTAATATTGTCCCTTTTGTAAATTACAACATAAAACACTGTTTCCACATCTTTGACAGCAAAATAGGGAAAAAACCCTATTTATTTACATTCTTGAGGTTTAGTTAGATTTATGACTGAAAAGCATTATACAATCATGTTGCATTTGTTTTGATGTGCTTTTCAAAATTACCTATGCAGATTTTGCAGTTAAGATCGAAGAGATGGTTTTTATGTTGACTGGTGGTGTCCGGAGATGCAGATTCAGTTACTTCTTTATCCTTTTCAGCTTCCTCTGATTTCTCAAATACCTTTGTATTAGGTTCCTAAGAAAAGCCAAACACATTTCAGCTAGGAGTATTAACAGCAGGAAAAAAAGGCTAACGTTGCTATTCATATTGCTTAAATATTTTATGGGGTTTTTTTCCCTTCAGGCATGAAATTCTCCCTTCAGCAGTATAGCCTAAAAGGCTATCATAAAGTCTACAAATGCATTAAAAGAGTAAGTTAGTATTCCTAAGTATCTCTGTGTAAGATTTCGAATAGTTTCTACCATTGCCAGAAATCACCATACAGTCACTGACACAAGATGGGAAAAAACCCCAAAAACACCAGGCCCAGAATTGAGAGTCAGTTAGGATAAAAGAAATATTAAACTCAAACCAGACCTAACATATAATTACAGATCTAAACAACAAGATCATGAATAAATCATTTTACAACCCTGGTATCTATGAACAAAATGCAATGTGTTGGCATGTTTCCTCTTCTACCTGAATTTCCATGACTTCCTCTTGTTCTTTTATTGGTGTTTCACTTTCAATTTCTATTTCTCCTTTGTGAGTAATTTTTGTGATAGGTCTTCTTTCAACTTCTCTCTGTTCTTTCTCAATCATTTCAATTGTCTGTAAAAACAAGAAGTTACGTGTACTTCCATACAATAAAATTTGAAAGTCTACAAATGTAACAACAGAAAATGGGATTGCAATTAGGAAATACTTCTTATTTAGCAAGTGTCAAGTAGTTTCAAAAAGCAAATGCACAAGCAACCAGTCTAACTTCACCTACAGTGCAGCAAGTACTTATCTGGCCTGTATTTAAACAAGTTACAAAACAGACCTTTGACACTAAATTTAAAATTAGGTAACTCTGATTTTCTAAGAGCTATAGAAAAAATGCATCAACTCTTTTCCCATAGTAATAGGGACTATGTAAGACATAAATATACATAGGTTTTGTTTTTCAAGAGCTTGTTTTTTAGTATACAAAAGTAACAATCTACTTCAAAAAAACATTTAAACATTCTTAGAGTAACAGATATGTTCATTCCAATCAGCAATGCTGTTTCACTGTTGAAAAAAATAAAACTTGAACAATTATTTCTAAAATTGCTTCTTAAAGCACATTCCTACTTCTTAAACCAGAAACAGCTTGTATTGGCTGTCTCCAATATTTTAAGCCTGGTGTCATAAGGAAACAAGGATTCTTTAATTGTTTTATCTGTCTGCCAAATACCTCGATACTTCTTAATACACTGGGGAACTTGAAAAAAAAACAAAACCAAACCAGTAAGTAGCAGTGTCAACACCTTGCTTAAACAGCAAAGTGAAAAATACGGTCAAATGATACATTGCTATTTATTTTACATGTGCTCCATTTCAACCTCTAGAAATTTTGAAGTATTTTTCTAAAATATTTAGGACCCCTCAGTAATTTTTGAGCAGCACATGCTTTTGTTTTGGAATTGTTCCTCACTTGAGGTAACAGAATAATTCAACAACTGTTTTTGCATAGGAACTAGCAAAAATTTGTCATGATTCATAAACAGGTCTAGTCACAATATGCAATGAAAAGAAAAAAATACAGGAATAATTCATGTTGCAATGCAAACTGCAGTCTCAAAAACAGCAGGCCACTGTACCAAATCAGTTATCAATGAACATTCTTTCATTCTGAGCACACATAATTTAAGAGGATAAAATTTCCATCTATCCTACATTACATTACCTACCAATTCATTTTTTAATTGGAAGTCATCTGATTCCTAGTATCAAAAAATCCAAACACAAAATTCATACCAGTTAACACTACCCAAATTTTGTGCCTTTCAGTTGTATTAAGTGGGCCTATAAATACCAAAGATTCTGCTAACATAAATCCTGATTTTGTAAACTAAAAAACTCGATGATGTAAACCAGACATTTCTAAGCAGCTGCTGTTAACTATCATTGGACTAAGTGCTCAATAAAAAAGAGTTGTATCTAAGAAAAAGGCATTCTCTATAAAAATAATACAGCTCCTCACGTTCATATTCCTGCTCTCTTTCTAAACTATCAACACAGGTGTAAATACAGCGTGACTTTCTGTTTCAAGAAAAGTAATGCTCAAACTAACCTAAATAAACTTCCTACACTCTGCTGGGATTTTTATTTTATTTTTTTCCTTTAAACTGCTTTTCAGACTGGTAGATCAGGTTTTCAGCTTCAGGTTTACTTCTTGGGGGGTGAATTTTCATGCTCCATTAGTCTGTAAGTTATAAACAATGCCAGTTCAGTTTCATTCGTTCAAAGAGATCTCTCTCCCTTTTAAAGAAACTGGCTTCTATAAAGTTCCAGCTAGAGCTTTAAAATCTTGTTGGAAATAAGGACAAAGCCACCTTCACTCTTGAGACAGAAGAAAAAGAGCAAACAGGAACAAAGCCGCACGGCAAAGGAAAAATGCATGGTTTAACCCTTTCAGAATTTACTTCTCTTCCCTCACTTCTGTTCTAACAGCCCCTTCAGGTTTTGAACACTAAATAAATTAGAGAGATCCTCCTGATTAGTCAGAGTCCCTTTATGCACCATGCATTCAGTTCTTTCTACATACACTTAACCTGCAAACAGAAGTTAAATACGCTTAGGCAGTCAACTAAACAACATAAATTACACAAATCTCACATGTCTGTTTTCTCTCTGTCTCCAAGCAGCTAGTTCTTTGGAAGCCAGTTCTTCCGGGCTCATTTTTATTAGATGGTCTGGAGTAACCTCTCCTTTCAGTACTTTCTTGAAGAGTATCTAGAAGAAAAAAAAAGTTATTTTAGCTATCAAGAAAACAACCAGCTCGCAGCAGGAAAAAAAACAGAGGAACAACATACAGCCTAATCTGTACAGCTATATGCATCATGAGGCTTTGTGATTATCTCCCTCTATAGGAAGCAGTACTAGATTTTGTAAAAATCATAAAAAGCTTAATTCCAGAGCTCCACTTATTCTACACCACAGAATGTATCTACAGTTTACACCCACTGCAGCAGTAACTTGGATTTTTTTTTTTAAAGGTGCAAATCCCTGTTTTGTATAGCAGAAAGAAGCTAGGATTAAAGGGGACATCCATGCTTCTTGACTGACTGAACTTAATTCCTAGGGTAAAAAAAAAAAAACCACACACATGGTTTATCAGTATGAGCAAAGAGAAGCCAGTGTCAGAAGTTAGTCTGTTCATATAATTTACAGTTGCCTAACTAACAGGAAAATGCGATAGAAAAAGCAACTTGAATCAGAATAACTGATAAAAGGACAAAAGACAGGGGTTGAGGAGGCAAGTATGATGTTGAATAATGGGCTCATAGAAAGCAGAAAAGAGAGTGAAGACCAAGCTTGAGAAATCTGAGTATGAAAAAGCAGCGAGACAACTTATTGGACAGAAACAAAGTAAGTAGCAAAGTGCTGGGGGAGGGCGAGGGGGGGAAAGAGCAGAGAAACCCAACCAACCACCTAAACTATGCAAGCTGCATCCACTGCGCTTTGAAACAGCACTATAAAAATACAGAGAGTGAGGAGTTGAAGAATTAATGATAGCGAACAAACAAAAAGGAACAGAGAACACTGAGTGTGCAAGGGGACAAACAACATCAAAGAGATGTGGAAACCTACCAAAAAAATAAACACAATAAATTGTGAAAGCATTAATAATGTACGTACATAGAAGATTGCTCCTTTAAGCTACAGCAAATAAAGGATTTCTATAAAGCACAACGAATAATACATACATTATTTTTAGGATCCTTTAGGTTGAACATTAAACTCCTGTACTTGTTCTTATACTTTGAGTCAGTGTCCCGAAAAAAAGAAAACAGCTCTTTTTCAATCCTTGTGGCAACTTTTGCTGCTCTCTCCTCAGGTATCTTTAAACTGGAGTCTGTCAATCTGTGACAGAAGACAAGGACAAAAATTACCAAATCCTTCCAAATAATCAACACTATTTCTTTCAGAAGGTAAAGAAAAAAACTACAAACACAAATTAATAATTTCATTTAATATATTTTTACCTTTTCATCAGAATTTCCTTAAGAGACTGCTTGACACTTTGTCTTATCTGATCAGCAGAAGGTTTGGAAGCTGGCACAGCTGGCAAGTGTGCTGCACTAATGGATCCTTTCTCATTTTTCTTTTTCTTAAGTTCTTGTTTCTCATGAACACCTATCAAAACAGAGTTAAAAACTGTAAGCTACTTGAGCCACTGCTATAAACTTTGACTGTTTCTGGATGTCATCAAATTTTATTTTTTAACTGCCAAGAATTGACCTTCAAGAAGGAATGGACTCGGTGTGGTTGTTGGGTTTTGGGGTTGTTTTTGTTTTGTTTTGTTTTTTTTCCCTTTAGTTTGGATTTTGTATTACATAGCTTAATCCGGAAAAAAAAATTCCTTAGCAGAAACAAACAGGACTTTTGCCCTTGAATTTAAGGTATTTTCTTCCACACTGAACCAATATGACTACTGCTTACATTAGTTTGATCTTAAGTAGGATTTTTGACTCAATTTTTGCAATAGTGCAGATTAATAGCTCAATGAATAAACTGAGAATAATATACTGGGAAGCACATACTATAAGCATATTAAACTTTAATATGGCGGTTTTCATTAAACTTAGTATTTCTGTATCTGTTAACTACCAAAATTATTTCAATTACAATAATCTCAGCTCTTGATTCAGGTAAAAGAGTCTTAAACAAGACTATTACAAGGTTTGTTTCATAAATAATACAAATAAATAATGGACATTTCCAATTAAAATCAATAAAGCAAAAAAATTAAGTCCAAACTTTAATTTTCAGAGTGTCAACTGGAAGGTCATTTGTCTCAGCATGTGAATATGTCACCAATTTAAACAGAAGGCTGCTACTCTATGAAAGCAATGGGAAATAATATTAATTTATTAATTTTCTACTCTGAAAAAAGAAATAAACTGAAGACTGATAAAGATCTAATTTCAGTGTTTGATTGTAAGAAGTAATATTTCTTTATTGTTACTTCCACCTATTCAGTGTAACTTAAAATGTGTTAATACCAGGAGAAAACTAACCATGTTTTCAAGTAGCTATAAAAAGATGGATCTTCATTTCCACTGAGCAGACTGTGTGGGTGAATCATCAACTCTCTCATTAATGTGACTATGATCCCCATCAAAATTACTGATTTCCCCTTCTCACCAACAAGGTGGTACAGACCTGACACAGCTGTTCACCATTCTCCACTGTGATCTAAAGTATTCATACGCTAGGCTTGTTAAGTAATAATGTTAAGTAAGTAATAACACTTTTATCTGCTCAATACATTTTTCTTCCTCATCTCCTCTTCAGAAGTATGAACTGGACTAAAACCTTTTCAAAAAATGTAGCTTGAAGGTGTCAGGGGAAATAGAAAACCTCCACATGGCAGCAACTTTTTAGCAAAGTTTCAATCACCTGAAAACAGAGTCCTGTAACAGGGAAGTGATGGACAAGATAAGTAATAAACAATGCCACTATAAGCATAATACAAAGCAGTTAGGAGATTAAGACAAATGTGCTGCTTAATAATTTTATGCTAATTGTCCTAAGGGAGACTAACAAGCCTTCCCTTTGTTTAAAATTTTTAGATTAACTTCTACTCTGAAATCATCACTGTTAAAATCTTTTTGCCATCTCCTACTTCAATTCATGTATTTTAGAACAATTCAATTTTTTCATGGATGCCAAAGACTCATTTCGCTCTATGCAATTTGCAGTAAGAAAGAATATCAGAATTTCAAAGTTGAACAACAAGGTATTTGAAGTCTAAAAGACACCACTCAAGGATAAAATACTTATATTTAGATTTACATTTACCCCTGAACATTTTCAATTATTTTCTTCCACCAGTAAGTTTCTAGAATGCATCAATATTGGCAAAAGACCAGAAGAGCAGATATAATTTTTTTTTTTAGACAAGAATTCAAAGTTTGAGCTCAGGACTTAAAGACACAGTTCTCACACAAAAAAAACCAGCTTTGCTGCTGAGATTTTAGTCCCAAATGACAACAATTTCAAACTACCATGACCTTAGAAGAATAATGCTTCCTGGAAAGGATCTGGGGAAGGAACAGGGAAGGGGAGTGAGGGGAAATACGTCCCTTCAACCTTTCAAATAAAATTTAAATGAAAATCTGATGGCTTAGTGTACAAATATAACATTCCTCTTTAAAGAGAGGTGATACGATTATTTGTCAATTTGCACAAAAGACATTAGTAAGTAAAAATATAATTTATATAGCAATTAAAACACTTTTATGCACATTAAGTATTTAATAGTATTTTATGGAAGAGTATTTAAAAGTTTTTTGCAATGTGATATAAAGTTTAATGCAGAGATGTCTTTGTGTACTTTTTTTTCCATTCTTGATTATGCAAGCATCCTTTACTATTCAAACAGGAAACACTCTCACATCTACACAGGAAACATTTACCTAAATAAATAAAAATCTTAAAGGAAATGAGAAACAGTAATCATAAACATCATGGGAAGATGGTGATCACCATCACCTGTACTACAGGATGTGGTTTGAAAAACTGGTACCATGGAGTCACCATCCTTCACTGGACATATATGTGAACTACAGCATGGAGCACTTCATGAAACCGCACTACCTGATTTTGTGGACTTTTCAACCACACTAAGGGATTCTTTACTTATTTTTTCATTTTTATCTTCTGGGGATCGCCGAGGAATTACAGCAGTTTGTGATCCTTTTCGAGCAAGAACCTGTTGCCCCTTTTTAGTATCTGAGTCTCTGGACTCTGACAAGTTCTTCCCATCACCAGACTCCTGAAATAAACATTTACACGTTAGCACGCTACTAGTTACTATGCTTACAATGTTAGCACTACATACTTAGCACACATTTCCCCCCCTCCTTTTTTTCAAGTACACTGCATAACGAACTTCATGGATGCATGCACCATCATCTAATATTTTCTAAAAAGTTACTGTAATATATCCCAAATTACTGCCAAGTATTGCTTAATAACCTCTTCGAAATATTGGCCAAAGACACATCACAGGCAATTTGCTGTTAAGTTCAATATTGAAAACCACTGTTTTCAGTTATTTTAAAACATCTGGGTTATCCAGTGAATATCCCTTAACTAGTTTTAGCCACGTATCCACAGAAGTCACATTTAGAAAGCATTTGTAAACCAAAATTAAACAGAATAATTTACATGTCAGAATTACAACATTATTATTCAGAAATAAGACAAAAAAGATAACTGATGATTGGGTTATGATAAATATGATCCTATATACTAAAAGAATATAAAGAACTGCAATAAAAACATCTCACTGCTTTTGCAAATTATCCTTTGGTTCGTAAAATGAGACACAAGGAAAGCAGAAACGCCCTAATTAAGTTGTTAGGCTTTTTCTTCTATATATAATATAAAATTAAACCAAAACTAAAATACTGTTTTTGTACTGTTCTACAGATGTTCAAAAGATCTGTAGTTTATATCATACAGCAAATTAACAGATACCATGTAAGTGTTTAGAAATCTGAAAGAAAAATTCACCAAGTTATTCATTTCTATATACACCTATATGTATAGGTTTATATACACACATGCACGTAACATGCACATAACCCTGCTCAATATTATTCTAGCAATACCATCTTGAGAGAGTCAAGCCAATTAGAAAAAACTCTGAAAATAAAGGAGAAGTTTTAAATTAAGATTCACAGAACATTTCAAACACGACATTTTAAAATGGCGGGGGGTTAGGTGGAAAATGCTACCCTCAATAATTAACAGAACCTTAAGCATTAGACTCACCCGTCTGAATATTTTGACTTTGTGCTTCCCAGCATCCTCTGTTTGCTTTGTTTTTTCAGTTGTTACACTTAGATTACAAGTAGGCATTTGCTTCACTATCCCTTGTTTGTCACACTCAATTACTTTCTCTTCTCTATGGATTTCAAGTTTCACTTGAGCATCTGTTACACTTTGATCTAAACACTCCATTTTTTTGTCTTCTTCTGCACAGCATTTCATACACACATATTCTTTATCTTCTTCACCCATCTGCTGTGCTTGAGAAAGACTCAGTCCAACACAATCACCATGGAACCAATCATCACATCTACCACAGCCCACCATAAACCTGAAAACAAAGTAACACGAAAGTCAGCATACAGGCTAAGAAGGAAGATACAGCAACTTAAAGCAGAATGTACCACTTGTTTTGATTCATGCACTTCAACAATTTGTTCTCACCTGGTAAGTAATTTTCTTTGTAGCTTTACATCCATCTCCAGCCTTACGACATGGTATGATCTTCCTGAGAATCATTTTTTAGCCTTTTTGCCTTTTGCAGTAGTCCAAGAGACTATCACAACCTCATTATGTTTTTGTAACCTACCCTCAAACAGAACTAAGAGGATTTTTTCAGACTACTAGTAAAAAAAAAAAACCCCAAAGCAACTCAAAAATAAAAAAAACCAAACTCTCAAAATCAGTAAACTTGGATTTGAAAAGACTTCAAAGTTTTCCTGCAAGATAATATTATCCTTGCTTTCCTTCAAATACGCTCATTCTTACAGCAGCAAAGTATCAACTGCAATCTTCCACAGCAATAAGATATGTTTAAGTGTTTTGACCAGCACAAAAACACCAAGCTACTCTAAAATTAGTTAGCATTTTACATCCCATTCCTTTGACGATTATTACTGAACTATTTCCAGAAAGCTGCTTTTTACTCTCTCTTTACTGGCGAGTATAGGGGCAGCAGTCTGGCTTTGAACTACATCTGTCTAGCTTGCAGTCACTGGTTGGTTTGTTTTCAGTAAGGTATGTGTCACTTCTGTGCTGCTCAGCTATTTTATTCAGAGCTAATTACTTGAAGAATGTTCCAAACAACAAAAAGAATATAATTTAAAGGATGCCTTTCATCTCAGTCACTTCAACTGCTTCCTTATTTTAAAAAAGTAACTTTAGATACAGATAATCCTTTCAAAGTGTTGTGAAGATCCCTTGGTCTATAAGAAAACCGTATCTGACTGTTTTGCGAAAGCATTTTGAAAACTTCTTTAGGTAGCACTAGTATCTAATTGCACTGATAGATATAATTTCCAGTGGAACTATCTGGGAAGGATGAGCAATTTTGAAGTTATAGGTATTAAACACCTCAACAAATCTGTTTCAGGAGAAGTAGTAGTACATGGTAGTATTTTTTACAATCCTTTCTTGTAATAACAAATCTTGCATCATTACTAAAGATCTGCTTTCAAATGACGTAGCAACAGTTCTTGCATTATCCACTTACATTTTCTTTCCCCTTTTATATCTTTTGATCTTGTTCTTGTTTTATCCTTACATAAACTATATTAAATATATATACTATTATATATAGTCTGAAGAAAATCCACAAAGACTGCAAGTGTATTATGAGATGTGTGAATTCTTTGTTAACACAGGAAAATTATTTACTTAATTACAAGCTTTTAAATTCCACAGAAATCAGACTTGGGTTTTAAAATTAATTCATCAAACACAGGTTGTTTCAGCAACATATTCATCAAGCTTCAAAGCCTGTTTCTTTTATCGAGCATCCTATAAATCTTTTGTAAGATGATTGTAAGGAGAGTGATTCCTAACTTATGCTACGCTTCTGTTCTGTTCTAGTATCTGCTATATGCTGACTTATCTACCTGGCACAATCACAGAAATATTATAAAACTTGCTTAGAGGAACTCTCGCTCTGCAAAATTGTAAACAAACACCCCAGATGGCTTGATGCAGGTATTGTATGCAACAACTACTGGTATGTCAAGAGATTAAACTTCTTACTATCCAAGAGCAGGCATCTGAAGCAGGAAAAAACACTGTGGCTTTATTATCTGTCCTTGCTTAACAAAAATAAATCAGGATTAAATTCTGCTGAAGTAAACAGTCTTTGCATACAAAGTGAGTTTGAGAAGTTTTAACGCTCCAGCAGTTTTAGAAAAACGTCCTTTCCAGCTTCACCAGCCTATGATGCTGTTTGCTAGATCTGAAGGAAACTATTTTCTCATTTTTAATTTTCTTTTTTTTTTTTGAGCTGCAAGTACATTTATGGTATTACTTATCACTAACAAACAACACCTGTCCATATATTGAGTAGTTTCAATTAGGAAGGTTCCTTCACTTTTTTGTCACGTATTTCAGTCTTTCTAGATCCATGTTCAAGCAAAGTGAAGATACAAGAAAGGTAACAACAGGGGACAACTGCTTCTGATGGTCTTACTGGAATAACACCACAGCATTCATAATACAACAGAAAAACAAGGGAGAAGTTATGGGACTTCAACACAACAATTACTGCTCCTTTCTGAGAGCCTAGAGCCAAAAGTGATGACAGGAAATACAGTGTGAGTGCCTATTTCACAACTGCAAGGATCCACAAGAGGATGATTTTATAGGACACATCTTGTACCATTGCAAGAAAAAGATCTGGGAACACTGAAACTGGCTACAAAAATTTCAAATACAAGATTTTCTGCAGAGCTGAAATAAGATCAAAGCATACAGTCAAGTGCTTCTGGCTTAAAGGGTATTTTAGTGTACTAATAAATGAATGCCTTTTGGTTAAAAATTGAAGGAAACCAAGAATACATCATCTTGAAGCCACAACTGCTACCACATGAATTTTTATTAAAAATGTATGTACTTTTTCTGCAGTTTGTAAATTCAGGCTTTGGAGAATAATTTGCTAAACACGCAAGGCAGATTGCAACCTTTAGCAACTAAAACAAAATTTTGATTAGTATTTAGAAAAAGGACTAAATTTGCAAAAAAGACGAGACTAACTCCGCAGACTAAAATACAGGAGATGCTGCATATCTTCAACTTTAAACTGACAGCATGTGGAACTTTTCAGCAGCTCACACATAGCAAGTGGGCAACAGAGATGGTGTATGATAAGTAAAGGACCAGGACAGGCATCCACTCTTGCACTTTTATTTTCAGGTATTATAAAAAAAAAGTAAAAAAAAAAAACTGTAATGAAATCAGCTCAGAAAAAATCATCCTTCACTAAGAATACACACCAAGACATACAGATGTCATTCAAGCCATCTTAAGCAGACTCAGACTACTGAAGATGGAATATCCATTTGGCTTCATTCCAGCCTTCACAGTAAGGTTCCAATTACACTCTATTTAAACAGACAGAATAAAACTTCAGAATTCAAGATTCAGAAACTAAGTCTACAAAGAGAATCTAGGAATGTCCATGAAGCCTGTACTATAAAACAGAATATAGTGTTTACAATTGTCTTGTTTAAACCTAAGTTACACAAAATGGTAAGAAAAATGCTGGTGCTGCCTGACCTAAAAATTTCACTATTTCTAATAGTATTTTCACACTAGTTAACTGCATGACTGAAACAAAATTCTCAGAATTGAGAAAGATTATTGGTTTTGAAACCAGCAATGTAAATAATCCGTTTTACCCTAAGGCCACTTCTACATCTTTATCTGTTTCACTCATCTGTACACAGAACAATCATGTTTTTTAACAACAGTTATAATTGGGTAACGGGCAATGTTCAAAGACTAAAAAAATGGAGTCAAGGGAAACTGAAGCCTGGCTTGAAGGATCAAGGATGTCCTCTTGCACAGCTGGCAGTTGTGACTGAAGAGGTTCTGATATCTTGGACTATTGAAACACCAAAGTTTCTGACTGTAGCTTGCTTCAAGTTTGAAGTGCAGGAGTATTACCCATGTTGTAAGGCTGGATTGGAAGATGTAAAGCTGAAAGAAAGAAAAATGTGTTTTAAAATATTAAAGCATGCCACATTCAATAACAGAGTCGCTTTCAGCGGACTTTAATACAAAAACAAAGTTTTCTTTAAAAAAAATCTAAAAAGAGCTGACAGGTGACGGCAGACAGTACTATAGTTCACAGGGACCTTTGCACAGAGTATGTTATTGTTTCATTCCCTTAAAGAATCCTCTTGGTAGTCCACACATCAGCATGAAAAGATACACCTTAAAACCAGAAAGTAATACATAGATGATACATAGAGATAATAATGCAAGTCTTCCACAATCTCCCTTTGGATTGGGAGATTTTATTTGGTGTGTTATTTGTAATAAAGAAATTCACCTGTTAGATGAAAAACTCAGGCTTGGATGATTTATTTTCAAAATACACAGGCCATGTGTTAAAACTAATTTACGTATATTCAATTTACATAACAAAAGCAAGTTTCCAGAAAAATCAATTACTGTAAAACAAGATTTTACAAGTAAAATGGACAGAAACCATCTTATTCCTAAAACAACTGTTCATTGTAAGTCTATACTTAAGACTAAAGACAAAAAAATGGGAGCTTTCAGAATAGTTGAGTGTGGGCCAGTATTCATTTTAAGATCAATTAATAATGTACGTCTTGCAACAGGACTCAAATCTTCAACAAAAAAGCAAACTTAAGCTATTTAAACTGACACCCTAAACTAACCTAAGAGGAGTAAAACCACTGTTCATGCACTTAAGAACTTAAGTATTCAAAACATGTCCCACAATCTTCTATAAAATATGCTGTAAATTTTTATTAACATTACAACTGTTTCAGCTGCATTAATGCTAGAGTCCACTCTAATGTTAAAACAGGGACATTGCATGGAGGCAACTGTTTTTTCTTCAGCTAATAAAGATGTTACTAGTAGAGAAGGTATTACTAACAGCTTTAGCATGTTGCACATCAGTGAAGTAGTATAGGCTCAATTTACAGCTCAAGTGAAATAACCGTTGGCAAAAAACAAAATCTGCACCACCTTGTAAAAGCACATAAACACAAGCATTTTGTCTTGCTTGCTTCTTGTACAAGTCCAACACAGGTGACATGATTTTGCAAGGTTTGATCTTCCAGAAACAAGAACAACCTACTTTCAAAGAAATGCTATCAGCAGAACTCTTTACACAGAATTTGCAGCATAGGAAAAAGACACTGCAAACTTATTTCTTAAGTATTAAATTTCATAACCCATCTTTTATGTAATGTTTCTTTTTTCCTTAAAGGTGTAAGTTTTTCATTTTATAAGAACTACAAAAAGGAAGCAAGCAGGGAGACAAGCAACCCTAGACTCTTCCAGCTAAAGGTGAATGCATGAAACGTGCCCAGCAGCTAAACAGGTAAACCAAAATCATTCAAATTCCCAGGACCCTGAAAAAAATCTGTGCATTCTTTAACATTAATCTCAAACCTATAACAAAAACCAAACAAATCTTTAAGAGAAGATCCATTACCAGTGGGTTCTACCCACATGTTGCTTCTTGCACGATCAGGCTCGTATATTCTATAAACTCTGTATATATCCATACACTTTATAAAATTACATATTTTAGACAACTCATGCTATTCATTTACCTGTTTCCCTAATGGTACTCATATTAATAACAAACCCACCAGTACTGCTCCATAATAATATAATCTATATAAACAATCTAATAAAATGATACAGCTGTAAATATAAAAAACAGCGGCATCCTTCCATTTGTAAATTATACATTACTACAGCTTTTTTTTATATACACTGTCATTCAGTATTTCTACACCTGTGGGTGGACATGGATAATAGCTTTTAATGTTGCAAGGCTTTTCACAGCAGAAGAAAGCTGTAACAGAGGCAGAAAACTTAAAAGCATCATCCATGACTGTAAATTGATGACATCTTGCATAATCTGCAGTTTAACATACTTATACTATTCAATGAACATGTACCAGAACTAAGGCATAATTACTCCAATTACTGTTTCTTGTGAAGAATGTTGTCACAATGACTCATTTGCTGTATGCGCCTCCATCTTTAAAAAATATGTACATGTAACTTAAGGGCGGTTATAAATTTGGAGCCTCAATCTCCTTCCTAAACCATTCTCTTTGGTGTTGACAATACAAATTACATGATTGCCTGGTTCCAGAACAGTTTACAACAAATGACCTAATAACAATCTTTACTATAGGAAAAAACAGTTTTCAGATTATTTTAACTCCATCCATCGGCTGAAGTAATTCTCTATATTACAGTTGTGCAGAAACTTTTTTGTGACTATGTGTATGCAAGAGATCAGTAAAACTGTATCTTTGCTAAATCAACTCCTGCACTTTCCAATGAATTGCCTCTTACAATATTACTAACTTTTTCTCTATATTGAAGCAGAATTGAAATGTGGGGAAACAGAAGACCCTAAGTAAAACTCCGGTCCTGCATCGCTTAATTTTTCTGAGCTCTGAGAAAGCCTGTTTGTGTCTGACCACACAAACTGCACCATCAAATCCCAAGCAACAATGAAACAAAAACAAACAAAAAACTCACCACAAAACAAAAGAGAATGCCCAAACTCCCCGTCTATAAAAAAAACCCCTTACTAGATTCATATAAATCAAGAGTAAGACACCAGAAACAAATTAAAGCCACCATCTTTCCTCAGATTTCTAGAAAATTTGCTTAGAAACAGAGTATCTCTATTTATATACTATGAATTATTAATCAGAAATTGGTGGAACTTCTTCCATTAAAGAAGAGTGAAGACAAGGGAGACAAACTACAAAACATCAGGTAGGTTTTGGCTATCTGTACAAGAACGGAATGAGTTCAGCCTTCTAGCCAGCAGAGAACTTGAACATCCATGATGAAAACTGGAGGAATTTATAACATGAGCCCTTACATCAGATGGATGCATATGATGCAAAAGAAATCTAACATTAGCAGATATTTCGATTCCTGCAGAGCTACCATCTTCATCTAGCTCTATGCCAAGAAATTAAATATTATCTTTTTCTTCCACTATATTTAAAGATCTTCGATATGTCTTCAAGAAGAACTACTGTTTGTGACAAAGCTTAGTATTTTAAACGTAACTTAACGTATTTAAACTTAAGTTTAAAATACGTTTAAAGTTTAACTCATTAAGACGCTGAGGTAGTAACTTCACTCTAACATTTTTCTATGTGACTATTCACATTTATACACACATTTCATCTAGACAGATGGAAATTTACGTGTATGATTTATGCTATTAGCTGAAGAGAAAACACCTGACAGCAATATGGAACACAGTGGCACAGTCAAACAAGTTGAAAGCAACACTATAATGAGTAACAATAGATAAAACTTTGAACTGAAAACACCTATTGCAAATGTGCTGGAAATTACTAAGTACAAAAAGTTACATCATAATCACCTGACTTACCCAAAAACATAGGGTTTAATTTGCTCATGAAAGAACAATTATTTTTCAGTTATGCTGCAGAGGTAAATCTCTGAATGGGAATCAATACAATATATCAAGCAGACTGAAACAATTAGTCCTAAAACCAAATGTTGACCACCCACTCTCTAGGTAATGAAGATATAAAAAACAGCCAAAACAGCCATATTGGTTCCAGCTTATAAGCACCAACACAAGTGAAAACAGAGTATGAGCAGTAAACCATTCAAAGCTCACATGCCAGAGCAGAAAAAAAAAAAAGACAACAAAAACAGGCATGCCTCTTATAAAGCAAGATACATTATAACTTGCAAACTTTTTTGGTCATGCAAGTCACGTTTGTAATAGAAATTTCCTCCTTTCCCAGCCACATCCATAGTATATGCAGTGGCCACCAAATAATTGCATGTATTCATAAAGATACAAATTGACTCCATTTGTCCAGTGCTGACTCTGAAATAAAATGACATACAAGGACGATCCTCCTTCTAGCAGGCACAGTAAGATTACTCTGGGGCTGTGAAAGGTCTATGTAGGCATCCCCCCTTGGGGAATTTGTACACAAAGCTGATGAAACCATCTCCACACATTATGTTCAATGCAAATCGATTTCCAAGCTTAGTATTACATTAACAACTTAATGGTTTTGCATTTATTGTAGGGAATACAAAACAGTTCAACTGATCACTATTTTGCAGCCTGAATTCTGAATGTGTTTCATTAACATAATGCACTGTAAAGCTTTTTTGCAAATTATTTCCCAACCTGGGGCTGCAACATCAGTTCAACTTTTACTGCAAATAATTTGTACCACATCTCCAAACTTTAAATAACCATAGAGCAGGATATAAACACAAATGTTCTTTCAGATCTCAGCTCAGCCTTTGACATCAGTTTTGATTCTTTCCAAGTGATAAAAGTGATATTTATCATGTTAAGCTTTTTTCTTTTGTGCTATACTGAAAGTGTTTTCTTGTTCTTGCACCAATTAATTAAAGCTGTACAAAATGCCAAGGCACTCAAGAGTTTTGTTTCTTCCTGTCCTTAATGACACCAAGTGAATCTGAAAGGTTTAAGTAATTTGAACAAAATAGATCTTCATTTTTTAGAATAGTGAAAATAAAAAACACTGGACTGAGTCTTAAATCTTCTGTTATAAAGCATGGGGCTCAATATTGCAAGCTTCCTCACTCCACTAGTGAGTTTCAGTCACATTCTACATACAAAAATTCTGCGTATATGTACTAAGTATCTTTCTGCACTTAATTAATTTGATCTTTTCCCACTGAAAATGCTGGTTGTGTCACCAGTTTTGTAACAGAGACACTCTTAACAAGACATTAGAGTTGAGGATACCACTAATCATCATATGCAGCAACTCAAGTGCTCGCTCTGTCTGACCTCAGCTGGTGATCCATACGTTCTGTTCTAGTAGAAGAGAGAGCTGGCAGTGCAAAATCAGTTTGCTGGATTTAATTCTGTATCAATGCATATTCTGTGTATCTTCCGTAGCATTACTTTGACTTTATAAATTAAAATATGCAGATTTAGTTCTGCCTCACTGCTATATCTTCCCAGTACTAGTTAGATCCATTTAATATTAAAAGTCAAGTTTTTCTGAACTCTAAGACAACGCTCAGAACAAAACAACCCAAGGAACATTTAAAGTGTTAGCAAAAATACATAGAAAACAGGACTAGTTCAACTCAAAGCTGGATTTTTAACAGGTATCTAGCAGTTAAAACTCCCCGAAAGCATATTTTGCTTTAAAAATACCCACAGAAACATTTTCATAGTGTGAAGTAGGCTTTCTGAATATAAAAAGTTCACTGAAATGCAGGCTACCCACGTACTACTGCCATTGTGGTAATAGATGAGATGATAAAAACTAAGGAAATGTAAACCGCAAAAAATTAAACATTATAGAGGCACAAATGCTAAAGGGACAGTCCTAACAATAAACGGATTAAAAAAAAACCCAAACAAAACACACAAAGAACTAAGTTTACCTGTCTATTCAGTTAGGGAATTCTCACCAACCAGGAAGAGCAAACCTAGGGTTAATTCTTTTAATAGGCCACACTGAGGCACTAAGGAAATGTAAACCGCAAAAAATTAAACACTATTATAGAGGCACAAATGCTAAAGGGACAGTCCTAACAATAAACGGATTAAAAAAAAACCCAAACAAAACACACAAAGAACTAAGTTTACCTGTCTATTCAGTTAGGGAATTCTCACCAACCAGGAAGAGCAAACCTAGGGTTAATTCTTTTAATAGGCCACACTGAGGCAGTGGCTGCTTCAGTAAATGAATTTTCTGTATTTGTTTTTCTAATATGATATAATAAATCAATAAACATCATAAGGGCTCCTTAGATACAAATGAATGCTATAAAAACCTCAGGAACCAAGAGATAATTGTTCCATATTCCACTCCGATATACAAAGTTCTAAAGCACACTCACTGAAAATGAATATTTAAAGTTTCTCTCTTTCATATAATCAAAGGACAAAAAACTAATCAGAAATGTCTTCAATTTGAAATACGTAAGAGTGGTAATAAAGGAATTCTTATTCTTGGACTGATAGTTCATTAGTGGAATCCAACGGTCTTTTTCAGTTCACTTACAGTGTTGAAGAATTCAACTTCAAATGCAACCTTATCACAAGGTTTAATTAAAGGCCATTTCAGATCTGCCCACATGGAAGGTTTATACGGGTTTTTAGAGATTGCCATCCTGCCTACCCTGCCCCACCACTACTTCATTACTCCTATTACGTGAAAGCCTCAGAGCAATGATTATACAAACTGAAAAAAATCTCTGAATCTCTAGCTATCGGAATTACACTTCTAGCAGATAAACGTCACATGTAAACAATTATTTGATTTTTTAGTTGATGATGATCCTTCAACTTCTTAAGGTCTCTACAAAGAAGGGAATGACAATCAGGAACAGATATCTTCCATGAAAAGAGTCAAGTTTAAAGTACACAGTTTAACAGCATAGCAGAATTAAACATTTATCAAAAAAAGTATGCATATAATAAAACATTTCTAGTAAAAAACTTTGGCCCAACTAGTTTCTAATGCTCTATTTAAAAGAAAAAAAAAAAAAGTGTATGAGTGCAAAGGAAATAAATTCACAGTATAATAGACAGGCTTCCATTGTAAGGCTATGCATTTTGTTTTGGCACCAGCAGCGTGAAACATTTGGTAAGAGAAGAAAAGTTATCTCAAGACTAACAATAAATTCCTCAGACACAAAGCCACACATACCTGTTGCCATGTGGCTTTTTGCAAAAGCCACACTGCTTGTTGGGCACCCAAACATGTTTGCTTTCACTAGCAGAGGTATGTTCCAAGCCTTCCCGTTTAACAGTTGAAATGTTATCTGGAATGAACAATGGAGGTTCATCAAGTGAAAGACTTTTGCTACTTCTTCTCTGGCGAGGTTGGAGATTCTTATCAATCCTTTTTGATTTGTTTCTTTCTTTATCATCCTCCTTCAGATGTTCTATGACAGGGGGATCTTTTGTCTCTGCCTCTTCCTTCATGGAGCTATTTGCTTTTAGCACAGCTGCAAGCTGGTGTTTCTGACCCAGGGCTTGCTTCTGGCTGGGATGTGAAGCATGCCCTGATGAGTGCACAGAGTAGTGGGTATCTTTAGAACAGCTTTGCCTAGTAGGAGATTTCTCACTTGCTCTTTGATTTGATGACTTTTGTACTTGTCCAGAAGGCTGGACTCGGGGTATTTTCTTCAGCATTGTATTAGACTGCTTTTTTACAGTTGCGCCTGAAATACAGCTCTTTGATTTCAAACTCAGATCAGATTCTTTTTTCCTAATCTTAACTGGGTTATTTGGATGCTGATGACTCTCTTGCTCATCCGCATTCCGCTTCAGACCTGATGGACTGTGAAGACCTGAAATAGCAAGACCAGCCCTTGTTCTAGAACGCGTTACTTCTTGTTGCAGTGTACCTGGTTTCTGTCGAGTACCTGCAATCAGATTTTGCTTATTTTGTATTACAGATTTACTATGTCGGGGCCTAATGTTCTTTTCACATTTTGTTGAAATGCTGATTTGTTTATCATCATCCTGTAATTTTGACGGCACAGGGCCTTCTACTTTAATACTGCTGATCTGCTGCTGTAAGGTTTGGCTTGTTTGGTCAAGAACAGTGCTTTCTAAAATGCTATTTCCTGGGTCAGCAGAAGTAAACTCTTTGCTTTTCAAGTCTTTATTACCAATCTCTGTACTGTCCAATAGTTTCTCAGATGCAGTTACAGTTTTCCCCACTTCCTTGTCATCATCTACAGGTTCTGTTACGCATTTCTTTACTGACAAAGTATTTTCATCATGAACTTCCACACCGTGTGAACATAAACTACCATCAACACCATCTTCTACAGAGCTGGACAAAATTGAAGAGGTCTCAGAAATTTCACTTTGATTCACACAAGCACTAGACAAATCATTAGCTTTTCCAGTTACTCCACTTTGATCGTGTGCTTCTGTTTTCTTCTCCAACTCTTCTGTTTTATTTTCAGTCTTTTCTTCTGCAGAAGTTTCAGAGCCCATTGAATCTATCACATAATTTGGTTCCTTTTTAACTGCAGTGATTTCAGCATCTGCAGATACTGAACAAACTGACTCAACATTCCCAGACTCAGTCTTTGTTGCAACCTCCGTTACCTCCTTTGTTTCTCCAGAAGGAGGAGAAGAGGCTCCTGCTAAATCAGCACAACTTAGCTGTTGGGATGTTTCCTCAACTTTTTCCTGCTCAAGGGTTTCAGACTTTATTTCATTCACCTCTTCAGGGCCAGAAAGACATTTTGTATTACTTTGAGATGCTGTTACTGCTGCTCCTGTTCCTTCTGTCTGTCCCAATCGTCTTGCACTACGCCTAACTTCTTTAGGCTGCTCTGTTTTCAAGGGTGCAGCAACATCCGTTTCTTTAGCTGGACTTCTCTCTTGTTTCTGTCCAGTTTTTGGAGAAGATCCACTTTTTACAGATGATTTCTTGCTATTAACAGAAGATGCAACATTCGAACGCTTGGCTAGTGTGCTCTGTCGCAAACTCCGTACTTGTTCTAGGAAGAGAAGAAGAAAACGTCTTAGCTATACTACATCCTTCTGTTTGCAAAAACAAGACTTTCCTAGAATAGAATACCTGGTTTAGCCTGATTTAGCTTACTGGACACAAAGAGAACTTAAAACTTAGCTGTTTTATCAACTTAAAAAAAAAAACCAAAAACAAAATCACAAAAAAACCAAAACAACCAGCCATACCACACCTACCAAAAAACTCCAACCCAGCTGTTTACTTTAAAAAGTCATAAATTACTTGCATTTCAATTTTATACTGCCACAGTATGGATGTAAAATACCATTATTGTAATGGCTATGAAAGTCCTGAATAGTATATGTAAAACAGAAGCAATGATAAAAAGACAATTAAAACCCACTCTACTTTTCTACCACTGCACTTTTTCTACCTCAAAAGTTGCACACGTTATATTGTGTACAGCCGTGCAAAAACAAAGCTTTTAGAGAACGCAATACATGAATCTGAGATGCAGTCAGTCTCACCTGATGACATCTCTTACATTTTCTAAACAAGAAATTATTCCAGTGCCTTTTGAAAAGTCATATTCACCAGCTTTATACCACAGAATCTTATTTAAATTCTGACTTCCCTATTAATTTTACCTTTTCAACTCACGCTACTCCATAGGAGGAAAAAGCAGAGCTGTCAATAACTCCACCATTTCAACAAGTTATAATTAATTAGCTACTACACAAAATTTAAATATTTTACTAAAATACTTATGCATATTGAGATATTTTAATGAAAGACTTTGACTGCAATTACTATAACTTAATTTAAAACAAAAAGAAAAT
>NW_010413185.1:14699-19872 GCF_000710305.1 Buceros rhinoceros silvestris | reverse complement strand
ATATAAATAAAAATAAAATAGAATTAAAATTTTAATTGGAAATGAGAGACATGCTAACCTAATATTCCAATGCTGTTTGCAAATACAACATGCTACCACAATGCTAATCTGATGCAAGTAAAAGGATCAAAAATGAGTTTAAGGACCATAGGCCATAACGAAGATACCAAATATTTATCAAAGAAGAATTCAAATCGAGTACTACTCTGTGGATGCTGATTTCTACCTGTAACATATAAACACCCAGAATTGTCTGTACTTAAATTCACACAACCAAACAGTAAAGCTTTAAGTTTATAAATGTCAGGGAGTGGAATTATAAAAATTAAACTGACTTATGTTTGTTTGCACATTTGAATCTACTGAATGATCACCTTGTGCCATTAAACGTGGTGATTTTCTTGGTGATGCGAGCAATGTTTCTTCACAACGGCTCCTCAAATTCCTGTTAGGTAAAACAAGCTCATCGTCATCAATGGTGTCGTTACCACTCTCTTTAACTCCTTCTTCATCCATAATATCATCAAGACCAATAACTGCAAAAAAACCAAAGAAACAAAAAAGAGCCTAACGCTTAAAATGATCGAAAGTTGTTGCAGCTGTAATGATGAGAAAAAGGGGGAAGAGACAAGGAAAAATAAATTTGCTATCTAAAAAAAAAAAGGGGGGGGGGAGAAAAATAAAGGCAAAAATAAAGAAAATTCCCATGTGAGGCAGTTTCAGTGTAGAAGCAGCTATCACCCACAGCTTAAAATTTCTGTAGATAGTCCTTATAGCTTTTTGGTGGACTCACATTTTTATTGCTTTTTAGCCACAGGAAGGTCCCCAGTCTTAAGAGGATCAGCTGTCCCTCACTGTCCCTTCCCACCTAAGAAAAAGTGAAGAAAGGTAAACAGCAGAAAGAGCTGATCCAGAAGTGCAGAGTTTATAATCACAGTTTTCTCATAGGATATAATTTTAAATCTGTAAGCCCCACCCCCATCACGTATCTGCAGCTGCAGGCCCCTTCTGGAAGAGCATTGAGTGCAGCATGCACTAGTCTCCCAGGAGAGTCAGAGAACATCGTTGAATTCCTATCCTCCACTAACCTGAGAAGGATCCCAGAGGTTGCTCCTGAAAATAGGTTTCCTAAGAGGCAGTCAGGCCACTGTACCAGCCATTCTCCTGACTTTCTCTAAGTTTGGTTCTGCAATGGTAGCCTCTCCTATCCCAAGATCCTACGTGTGATTAGTGAATCCTGGTCCCTGTGGGATGCGAAATTTGTGAGATCAAGCCAAACACCCAAGCGATTTTACAAAACACGTAGGAGTGTCTAACAAATACAACACGCACTCCAAACAACCAAGTATGCCTCTTTTTCACTATTCAGACACCTAACTAGATGCATTTCCAAGATAAAGTCACATGACAGAAAATAAGATCTGAAAATCTGTAACAATTGCTTGCTTAAAACTGATATAAATTAGTAAATTTACCTTAAAAACCAAAATAAGCAAGAAATTCATAGAAATTAAAAATTGTTAGAATTTTTAGTCTGTCTCAGAAACTGTCAATTCCTACTCCTTTTCAAGTCTGATGATACTGCAACTTAGAACAATGCCTTTGTGAAAGTACTATAATGATGAGCATACTTTTGAAATAACAACAATTGGAAGTTGTAAAACACTGCTAAAGTGATGCATAATCAAGTCTATCAAGGCTGCAATTCAATTCACAATCACCTGTCATGAAGACTTAAAACCTAACCAGACATCTGTTACAGTTCAAATATTAGAAATATTTTAAATAGTCTCTTAAGGAAGGCTGACCTTGGCACCAGGTAGTCAGTACTCTGGAACTCTGCAATTAGATGGACCTCTGTAATTAGTTACTGCATTGTATACATCAGTTTTCAGGAAAAGCATGTTTCTGGAAATTACTGGCAGCTTTTGCTTTCCACAGAGCCACCCTGACATCTGTGTGTGTACATATATATACACACACAGATACCACACAAACTGCAGAGGACTGATAATCCTGGTCTTACTCCACTCATCCAAATGTTTCTTAATCACTTATTTGCTCTAAGCTACATAATGGGAAAAAAGACATACTGGCAAAAAGATGACTTTGTAATTATCTTGTTGACTTTATTTTCCCCCGAATATCTAATGCTGGCCACTGTTAAAGACAGAAAAAATGAATGAAATGAACCCTCACCCTAACTCTAGCTGCCCATTCTTGTCTTCTCAAAGATGATGCCCACCCGACACCTTCACAAATTGCTATTAGCTTTCTCATTAAAGAGTGTTCCTACAAAATACAGAACTGGTATTCAGGAACAGACTGACAGAGACCCCTTTCAAATCCTCTTTTTCTTCAGTGCACAACTAAACTACTAAGCTACTAAAGACAATATGATAAAAAAATACTCAGACAACTTCTGAAACAGCCCTGTAGCAGATTTCAGGAGTGCCATTAAAGACTGAGGTTTTACAGTGTTCTTGCTCAAGTTACTGAATTTAGACACCCTTCTTTATTAACAACAAAAGGGAAACAATTCAGTCTAAATCTATTGACACAGTTTAAAATATTAGAATTAAAGTATTTGCATACTTACAAGACTCTGTGCTGTAGCTTTAATTTAACAGAAGATTTTGAAGCACAGAATCTTGCTAATTTCAAACCACCTGATCTATAACTGGGCTAGTACAGCCCCATGAGGCCCCTGGATGAGGAGTATTCGACACAGACCCTGCTGGGAAGAGAAAAAGTGACAGAAAGTAGTAATAGATACAGTAGAGACTAGGAAATTAAATTATGAAAGAGAAGTGAAGGCAGAGAAACAGCATTGGGAAAAGTAAATCAACAAAAGCCAAGCCAGACAGAGCTATAAAGGAAGAGATACAGATAATCTTAGTAATAAATATCTAAAGCTTATCTCAGTAACAAATACAGAAATTAAGATAGAAGAATAAAAGATAGAAGGGAAAAATGAAGAAAAAACTCATATCTGAACACAAAAAGTTGTACAACAGTGTAGAACTGAACAAGCTGCAAATAAGGAAAATATAAACCACGTTCAACATAATCTTACTGGAATAGGCACCACTGGCCTTCAACTTAGTATTTTGTGTCTCTCTACTACTTGTCAAGTATTTAAATTTCCAAATTACTGTGCTGTGGTACTGACTCATTTTTTTATATGTTAACAATAATAGAATAACATATAACAGTTCAACTGCAAATTTAAAGTAAAATTTTCCATGTGTTAAAACAAGAGCATGACCAATTTTTAATTCTTCAGCAATATCAAATTGAGGAAAACAAGCTGTACTTGATGAGGGTAGAGGAGAGAAAGAGAAGAAAATACTCCTAAAAAATCAAAATCTTTGAAATTTGGAAATCTTTGTTTTTATTAACATAAGTCTTCTTATCTTCAGCCAAAATTAGACAGAAATATTCAGGTCTTTGACACACTGGTCAAGGTAAATCTCAAGTACAGAAATAAGTTTCTTTTCTGTGGATGTTAGCCCTGATTTAGTTTTGCTTAACTAACCACACAGAGCAGAACTCCACTGTTGTTGCTAATGCTACATCCCCACAAATCACACTAACAGCAGAACTGAGCAAGTCCATGGTGGATTCCATACTTTAATTCTACAACCATTATGAATTCTATCAAAATGGCTGAATGTTTTAAAATTTCTACTATGTAATATGCGGATGATAACATAAAACTCTATGTTATGCTTCAAATGAGAAGAACAGTAACAGTCTAAAGCAGTAGCTGACACATGCCGAGGTAAGCCTTAAGAAGAGCTAATAAACTCTAGTAAAGCAATGAAACATGTATTTTGATACTGAAAAAAATCAAGTCTCAGGACTATAACTGAACATAGTATATTTTATATGAAACCTTTTTCCTACTGATAATTATGATGTATATGTTCAAGCAACAGAATTATAAATGCTCTTTGTTAGAAAACAAATATTTCCAAGAGAAATCAGGTCACTGATAATATAACTTAAGAAAACACCAAATTCCAACTGTTTTTTACAAAAGTTTGCCTGTGAGCCTGTAAGCCTGTAACCTGTTTAACTGAGAATTTGTCTGCAAGTATCTTGTACTGACTGGAAGAAAAAAAAAAGAGTAAGCACCATGTGAAATACTAAGCAATTTCCCCATTTCTCCATTAATCTCAAAATTGTATCTTGTACTGACTGGAAGAAAAAAAAAAGAGTAAGCACCATGTGAAATACTAAGCATATACTCCCATTCTCCATTAATCTCAAAATTGTAAAGAGGGATTTTTCTCAGCCTTTAGAATAATAACATATGCAAATCAATTTGATTGAATAAACTTAATACAGCATGTATCTTGGCAGAGGACTGAATCTCCATTTTAAAAAAAAGATAAGATTTACATCACAGGGCTACTGATTTATGGTTCTCTAGCCACAGGCACCTGCCACTTTGGAAATGGAGTAGTAAAGTAGAAATTTCAACAACAAAGTAAAAATATAGCATCAAACCAAACACTTAATGAAATTAAATTATTTTATTAAGATGAGAACCTTTAGATGAGCTCTGTGATTTGTAAATACATAGGATTTGCAAGGCAGTCTATTACAGATCCAACCTCTCTCCATCCATAAAACTCTATGAAACTGATCTGAATGAATAAACAATGAAAGCCTTCAGAAGGATGTAAAATGGGGAAAACTGGTAGTTTGTTACCTAAAAGGTAACAAATACAAGGAAAGTGTGTAAAATAATCATTCTCCAGGTTCTCCACATAATATAGTAAATTTAAGTTTTATAAAGGAAAGTTACTACCTTAGTAAAAAGACACTGTGCAATTGTTCACACAGACACTTTGGAGGAAGACATCAATCAAGAGGCAAGAAAACAGAGAAACCACTGTAGACCCAAATTTGAGTTGTAGTCTGAAGGTTACATTCAAAGTTACTTCATACGCGGGAGGAAAAATACACGTACATTTGGCTTTAGTGGAAGGAGGCTGAAACGGCTAACACAGCCGGACAGGACACTAGCTAAAGAAAAGTATTTGTAGTCAGAAAAATTGATTTGGTTCCAAAGATTCAGTAGTTGATCATGATTGTAGCAGAAGTAATGCTGCTTTCAACAGTACTCATAAGACACTGGGGAACAAAACTTGGGGGAAACTCT
>NW_010413185.1:0-14597 GCF_000710305.1 Buceros rhinoceros silvestris | reverse complement strand
CCTCTTTCCCAGCAGCAACCCACAGGGACAGGGAAAAAAAAGGGCAATTAAAAAGATGTCCCTAACAGTCTCTGTACACACTAGGGCAGGGTCAGTCTTCTTCATCACTTACAAGAAACACTTGATTTCATAAACATCCCCATAAACTAAATTGGTTAAAAGTTTGCTTTTATGATGAAATCCAGAAAAGTCTCTAGATGATATACAATTCAAATTCCATTCCCTCTACTATATGTATAATAAATCAAACTGTCCCAGTAAATGACATACTGAAAAGCTACAGAATTCACCGTATCTGAGAATGCTGGCTATTTAGTTCACTGGCACATGACCAGTCTAACCTACTATGCTCGCAAGCTTATAAATTAGTATTTAAGCTTCCAGCATGTCTTCCATCAATAACAGAAAACCTATAACTTGGGTACCATTCAAAGTTGAAAAAAGGTATTGTTCTCAAGAGCTACGTCACCTTCTAGACTTAATTTCCACTTCTGATCAAGGAATTATTTAGAAGGGATGGGGGGGTGGGGGAAGTTGTTCTACATGATCTGCCCTCCTGTGTTAGTCATTCAGTTCTTGAAGAGCAGCCACCCGACCACACTGATGAACAGAAGCATGAAGACATCTAAAACATGATATGGGTCACTTCTGCTTCTTAGAAAAACTTGGGTTTCATTTAACTCGCAAAAGATTAATTTTGTCAAATTCTGTTCTTTAACTGGAAAGAGAGCAGCTATATCAACTTCCACCACAGACACAAGGTCTTCCTGCTAATACCTACTTCACGACAGTAAATGACCTCCATTACTGCTAAGCTCCTATGAGCTGCAGTGAGTAGTAAGACCTGTGGATAGCTTATACCTTGATTCACTGAATTAACAGAAAACTTCCTAACTGTGCTATAAGAGCAGCAACCTGCTCAGTCTAACTCCACAAACCAGCAACCCACCCACATCTGTAGTTTAGCAATCATTCTTCATGTATACATCCTAAGATGATTTCAGCATAACATTCATTAATTTGACCCATACCCTTTGCAGATTGTGAGAGGGTCATAAAGAGTTACTTCTATCTCTGCTCAAATATATTATCAGTATCATCTGCAAAGAACCTTCTTGTCTTCTCCAAACATGTAACTGTTTGTCAGCTCCATTCTGTTACTCAGGGGCAATTACAGAGCAAACTCAGAGAGTTTAAGACTAAATCTATCTGAAGAAACCACTTAGATCCAGCTCAAACTGGATTCAGGCCAAGACATGAACATGAGACTGCTTTACTGGTCCAGATATAGCCATTGTTCTTATCAACAGAACAGACATCCATTCTCACCAGTACTGCTGATTATGAGATGCTCAGTATGAGAGAGACATGGACGTGTTACAGTGGGTCCAGAGGCCAGCCACAAAAATGATCAGAGGGATGGAGCACCTCTGCTATGAAGGAAGGCTGCGAGAGTCAGGGTTGGTCACCCTGGAAATGAGAAGGCTCTGCGAAGACATTATTGCAGCCTTTCAGTACTCAAAGGTGACCTATAAGAAGGATGGGAACAGTCTTTTTAGCAAGGCGTGTTGTGACAGGACAACAGGCAATGGCTTTACACTAAAAGAAAGTAGATTTAAACTGCATATAAGAAAGGAATTTTTACAATGAGGGTGGTGAATCACTGGAACAGGTTGCCCAGAGAGAGGTAGATGCCCCATCCCTAGAAACTTTCAAGATTAGCATAGACAGGGCTCTGAGCAATCAGATCTAGTAAAGGTGTCCCTGATCATTGCAGAGTGGCTGGACTAGATGACCTTTAAATGTCCTTTCCAACACAAAACACAATTCCATGCTACCATCTTTCTCAAGAAGAACATTGCAAATGTTCTTGCATTTTCTGGGCAGATGCCTCTAACAAGCAGTGACTTCAACTCACAAAAATCAATGTGTTTGTTATATACACAAGTACTTGTACTGTTTAAAGGACATAAAACCAATTGCTACCAATATCCACCACACACAGTCAGACAACTGGTAACTCACCATAAAAAGAGCTTAGTACTAAAAAAAGCTTAATTTGTGCTGAATGATGTGTGATATAAACACTAAAGCTGAGGAACAGATGCAACATTGATGAGTAATAACTCTGGTTTAGGCCTGTAAATAACACTGGACAACAACTGATGTCAATATAGCAGTAAGAAAAAGAACAGAAGACAAACCCATACTCAAAACCAATTTAAAAAACAAGAGAGAAGAGGTTCTTAGACAAAAAAACCCCCAACTATCTCTGAAGTAAAGCACTGAAAATGTCACAATCCTGAAAAGTTTGTTATGTGGATGGGCTTGTTTCAGGCCTGCTTTTCTCAAAGCTTCTGTCACTCAAACGTACTCGTGCATGTACGAAATTGCATATTCAGAACACTGTATAAGTTCTTTGGATTGAAGGCATGTAAAGACAGTACCTTGTTTCATGCATAGGTTTACAAATACTCTTGAACTCTGCTCAAACCAGGCTTTCAAAGAAGTATTAGTGAGCCATGCCTTCCACTCCTCCATTTTATCTATGGGACCTAATACCATTTTAACCAAATCACCTCCTCAGTCCAATTATTTTCACCTTTATCTCTTCAGCTTGCTCAGAGCAATCAAATAAGCTGCAGCATGGAATCTTCACTGCTTTAAAAACTGGACAGAATGCAGTCCATTCCAGTTATTCATGGAGCAGCAAGCATGATACATTTGTCCTTTGCTGGCCCTCTCAACTGATTTCGATGAGCACTTTACTCCTTCCATGATCTAGGCATGGGTTATGCAACATACTGTTCAAAGGTCTAAAATAAATTGTGGTAAATAAATCTGTGCTTCTGGAAAAAAATTTAACTCTTCAAGAATGAAATCAAGAGTGTAAGAAACACCTATCTATCATTTCGGTATTTCCTAGGTCTTGCCCTGCTTAACATAAATAGGTAACAACAAATATATCCAAAACCAAAATATACCGAAAACACGTTTTTCTAGATACAATTCTAACCCTACTGAAAGGCCAAAACCAACTCTCTGTTACCATACTGCTTAATGCACTACAGAATATATTCATAGTGAGATCCTACACAGAGCGGAGGGAAAAAAGAATCGGAAGGATCAGCACTCAGCAAACTATCTTTCTGTAGGATACACCAATGGTAGAGTAGCTCTAGCGATGCAAGGCAAGTTTTGTGCAGAGAATTATGCTTTTTTTTTTTCATAGACAAATTGATGTTAGTGTAGAGATGGGCTTTCATACGTACTGTCTAAAAAAAAAAAAAACCCCAGCCTCTGTATGGGTAATTCTTACCTATCATCTTGCATGACTGCATTCTTACCAGTGGACTATGTCATAAGCTGTGTTAGATCACCAACAGTTTCAGACAAATCGAGTAAGTCATGAGCTATATGAATACCCAAGAAGAAAGAAAAAGCAAAGAGACTTGGTTTGAAATCGATCATTGTTATTCTCAACCAAAAAACTATGAACACATACTGCAGTCCCGCCATCTCAGAATAAGGACAGTTCTTTCAAGACCTACAAAGAACAGCAAGAACGTTTTGTGTCCTTTTGATACATTAATGCCAAATTGCATCTTTTGATTTACTTACTGAAATGTGGCTCTGTCCTTGCTTTCAGATTTAAAACCAAAACATTAAATTCATGAACTCAGCTTAAATCAAATCAGCTTTTGAGTCCCTTAGATTGCAGACAGCTTGAAATAGTAGCCCACAAGTAAATGTGTTATCTTACTTATTTTAATGAACTTTAATTGTGATTAAGTATCAATAGCAATAATTATTGCACTGCTGATCACTTTTAGAAGAAATACGTGCCAAAGACCCCAAAAGCCTCCCCGTAACTTCCAAAATATCCAGCTGTAGCCAATGAGTTAATTCAAAAATTTTAAATGCACCATAGCTTTACCAAAAGATGCACAGGATGCAGTATGAAACAATAATGTGCATCACTGTTTTCCTGAAAGGAAATAAATAAAAAAAACTTCAAAAGGAGGATTTTGGTTTAGTTGTGTACATTGTATAGTTTTATGCACATTAAGAGTGATAAAATTTTGGTTGGTGGGCTACAGACAAAAATGTATAAGGATAGCAACTACAGCAAGAACAAACGAAAACATTAAGGATGGTCTCAAAAAACATTCCACTGAAGTACTAAAAAGACCAAATATCTTGCTTTGGCTTTGTAGTTCATGTTTTCATTGCCTCAGTCAATATCATCTTTGATTTACGGTTTTCCATATTGTACTATCACTTAATTTACTGAATATGAGAATTCAGTCTGTTAGTAGAAACAAAATACATATCAGGAAATTATCAAGATTTTAGAAATGGTTCATGAAAGTTACTAGAAAAAAATTAGATGTTGATATAATCAGTTATCTGCAGTAATTTACAAAAATTCAGTAATGAACCTAAAAAATGTTTTTATTGGAATTCTTAAAAAAATATTAAGCACAGAGCATATTTTTGTCTCTTACAACAAATTCAGTATAATCATTCCAACTATTCATCTATGTAAGTAATTTTAGGGAATGGATGATCTTTTTATCTTCCAAAACTACTATGCAATTCCTAAGATAATTTTTATTTTAAAATTGTTCTAAATTGTTTCCAAATCAGATGCTTCCAAATAGTTAAAAAAAAAAATCATATTATCATTCCAGGGTTTCGTCTGAAGGCAACCAAAGCAGAACACACAGCATACGGCATCAGCTCAGTACTAGAAGGCCTAGTACTAAGAGAATAACCCTGAGGTTAGAGCAGTAATTTGCACAACTCTCAGACTCTTACTACTAATCCAGAATTACTACTTTTTTGAAGACAACTAGCAACTTCACTGATTGCACGTAGTACTTACACTACATAAATTATTACTTTAATCGGGAATAATTTACATGTACTCACAACAAAGCCTAAATTACTTCTGATCCAGATTAGGAACCTTTCTCTATCGTTACATGACAAAAAGAACTGCACATAGTTTACATGCCAAGCACGTAAGCAGCGCAACAAAAAGGGCAGGAATGAGATAGAAATCCCAAATTATTATTTCTACATTACAAAAAAGGGTTGGTACTAGAGAATAACTGTATTGTAAATTGTCATCTTAAAAAAATTGTAAGATTTACCTGTTGAACAAGGCATCTGGAAATTGGGGTCATTGCTATCCAAAACAGGCAAACAGAACTGGGCACTTGCAGATCCTAGCATAGGATCCTTATCGCTGAGCATGTTCTTCAGCGAATCCTCTAAGACATTTTGACTTGCACTAAAATCCTCACAGACTTCATTCTCCAGGTTGGATTCTAGAAATAGGGCATCATCTAAGTGTTCAGTAGGAATTAAATGATTAAATGTATCAACTATATCCATGAAGATTCCTGTGTCTTTCAGCCCTATAGAAAGACAAGAAACATACCATAAGAAAATAAGCTACAAATTGTAAAACACCTAAGAAACCAGCAAATTGTTTTGGCTGTTGTGATTTATAAAGAATGCTTAAGGTATTTTAGAATTGTAACAAAAAAAAAAAAATCTGCTTATGGCTTAGTAGAGCCCACTGCATATCTACAAAGTAGATTTTATTGCTATTATTATTTATTTTGTTATTATTTTTTAAAAGAAATCCCATGCTAACCCCACTCTGCTGTCAGCAGAGTGCTGCCAATTCTTCAGTGTGTGTAAAACATGGGTAACTAAAACACCTCCTTTCTGAAATTTGTTTAAACCTTAACCAACCTAAGAGGATGGGACACCAGAGGGAAGGAGAAATCAAGAACAAGTGAACCTGGTTAGCAGCACTATAAGCACACATATTTCTTCACCTTTAAATGTAAAAAATGTAAGGTCAGCTTTCACTAACCTCAAAGAAGCAGAGAAGGCTCACGAGCCTGACAACCTAGGCCCAAAACAGAGAACTCTTCTGTTCACAGAGGAACTACCAAGTACTTCATAGCAAGTAGTTTTAGACAGCATGGCCTTATCTCTTATTTTTCACCTATCATTAACTTCAGTAAAGTTACAGAAATTCTGTATGAAAATCTGACCTCAATCAAGTACGTGGGAATTCTGAGCTGACTTCAAGTGGGCCAGGAGCCCTTTAGAGACTTCCATTTTGAAAAAGTTTATGTAGAACTCAAGCAACTGTGTTCAGAGATGGCACCTCCATTGTGCAAGAAGGGATTCCTTATTTTCTAGATTACTTCTTCACAAAATAACAGAACGGCAACTACTGCAGCAGATTCAACTAGTAAGAATGTGTAACTACACAACAGAATGGAAAAAAGGTCAGCAAAATGTTCCTTCAGAGGTTCAGCATTATATATACTTGAGTGAAGTGAGATGATTACAATAAATATGATCAGAGGCAAGGAAAACGGTAGTGGGGTACCTGTCTGCCTTAATTTGGCACATACAAAGCTGTTCAAGCTTTTGGAAATAAGAAAAATGACATACACTTTCTTCTATTCCTTCCTTCATCATCCTCCTCCCATATACTAGATAGGATTTTCTTTTTTTTTTTAATGGATGCATTAATCTAAGGACATGGAAAAGTGACAGTTTCTAATGCTTGAATTGTTTTCTAGATCCCTATTCCAGCAACCTGCCACTAAGTAAATCCAGTACCTACTCATTCTTCTTACGCACATTAATGGGACATTTCTGTTTCAGCTATCAACATGGAAAATCCTAGACATACACATTAAGAGCTCTGCTACAATTTCAACCCTATTTATGCAATTTATTTAATTTCACAAATTTACAGAAACTACAGGTAAGCATGAAAAATGTTTCATTCTGGGGTTTTTAGTTTGGTTTTCTTTTGGTTTTGGTTTTTTAAAAAAAAAAAAAAAAACAAAACAAAACACCATGACAGTCTTTCTTCTCTCATAGGGCAGCTCAGAACATCACAATGGTCAGGTATCGCACTTGCAGAGCACGGTGCCTTTACAGTATCTACACACTGATCATGACAAAACAGCCTAATACACAACATCCTTCTGACCAAACAGCCAGCAAAAAGGAAAGTCAGGCCAAATCAGGTGCATTTAGTAAACAGGTCTTAAAGTAGCAAGTAAGTTATAATTTGAAAGCTCCCTCATCAAAAAATGGGCTATGTTTATCAAGCAATAAAAAACACATATGCATCTACATACACACCATGCCAAGTAGCATCTAGAGCAGTCCACACTCTTTTTGCAGATGTCAAAATAATTTCCAAATCAGGCAACAAATAGAGCAGCAAACTAACAGAGAAAGTGCTATGCTGCATGGTATAATGTACGTTTATTAGGCCGCAAAGTTACATCAATCTCATACTATACAGGATAAACTGCAAGAGCTACTCAAAGAAAGCAAATAATTATAAACACCCCAACCCAATGCTTTAAAACTCCTTCCTGCAATGAGAGGTTTTTTCTTATTGGCATCACATGAGCACAAGAGTAACAGACATGGGATAAAATGATGGTGACCTGACACTAACAAGTGCCAATGACACTATAATAGAATCACCACGAATTATTCTAAGAAACATTTTGTAAACAAAATTGTAGAGTGGCAGTGGCTTTGAAATCATTTACAATAATATATCTCGATTTTTTTTTCTAGATAGGAGGGGAACATTTATAAACTTGTTACTCAAACATTGCTGTTACCAAAGCAGTGCCAAGCACTTCACTGAGAGCATTATTAAGTAACAAAACACAAGCAGAATGTTAGCTCTTATTACAAGAATCACTGCTGACAAATTAACCTCTGTCTTCAGCAATGGGATGAAAAAGATTACTCACAGTTTTGCAAGACTACTACCAAGCCAACCAAAGCATTAAAAGCAGCACAAAACAACCAACTGTCAAAGCAACTGCAGATGCAATGGCTGCAGCCACCTTCACCAATATCTAACATATCTATTAGAGAAAATTCAAGAAGAATTTTGTTGAAAGCTTGGAGCATGAGTCTATGATCAAGTATAAGTTCCATCTAAATATTGCATCAAAAAGGGTATTTGTAAAGATATAAACACAGCGGTTTTGTGTCAAAATCCTATCGCCAAAAAACTCAAGTTTAAAGAACTTGTTCTACAATTTTTAAAGTAGAGAGGTTATCCCAGTAAAGTACATGACACCAAAATTTTGCCTTACCTGATTGAAGAAATTACTGTTCAATTATTTGTGTAACTTGTACAGTGGCAAGTTTAGAAAATTATTTCTAGCATTACTAGATTAACTATCACATGCAGTATAGAATCTGCAGGACTGACAATGAAAGATAACACTTCTTGCTAGACAGCTGGGTTAGGAACAGTTGCTACCAAAAAAGAATTCTTCCCTTACACAATACCTAAAATTCTTCCCTTACATGATACCTAAAAGTGCATGAAAACTGAACGGTTTATTTTGCATTTGAAAAACTTTGACCACCAGGCAAAACAGACAGAGGTATAGGTAAAAAACACACTTAAGTTCTTTATGGTGACTTATTTCCAAAGATAACTCTTAACAGCTCGGAGGAGGAATGTATTGTTCCCCTGGAACACAGCTATGTCCTCCCTCTGAACCCTAAAGGCCAACGGCTTGGCATCTCTTGCAGCAAAAAATTCACATACCAAGCGTACTCTCACAGTGCAATAATTCAAAAGTTTTTTCCCACTGGGTAGTTAATCAGAAGCAACAGAACATTAAAAGTCTTGTGTATGGAGATCCAGTGAGGAATGTTCACAAGTAAGACAAAGGAGCATATGACAGAGGAGGAAGTCCCATCCAGGTTCAGTCTGGACTTACATGAAACCTCTCCCACCTGCTGGCTCCTACAGCATCAAGACTTATACCAAGACTGCCACAGTACACAGCACAGCAAGACACAGAGTGTGGGTGCAATGAGATCTGACCAGCAAGAAAAGCTAGAGATAGCATTCTGCCTAATGCTTTAAATAAAGTACATTCCTCTTATACTCCAGATTTGTTTCAATCAGCCCCCACACTGCAACAATAGGTACTCACAGAAGTAACCCACCAACGAAAATCTTTCCTCATTAAGTGATCCATCACTTTAAAAAAAACCATTAAAGAGAAAAAATGTCAGTTAAACATGACTTCCAGAATTGCTCCCATGTTTACTATAAAACCTCTTCGTGCTCTCAACAGTTTTCTTTTCCAGTCTGAGTCTCCCAGCTTAAAAACCTCAATTTTTCAGTTGCTGAACAAATTTAATTAAGTTAGGTATGTCATAATATTGCCTCAAATCCCAACAAATACTAGTATGAAATAAAATTCTGTGGGTTTGATATGGCAGATTTTTATCTTATCCCCATTTACTACTTCTTCATTACATCTCTATTAGCTCTAAATGACCTTCCAAAATTAAAATAGCCAGAATGATCACTTGCTAAGGAAAGAAACAGAGAGCTCAAACGAGCATGTCCTCTCAAACTAATCTTAGATAGGAAGGAAGACTAGTATCTGAATAAGAGGTACTGCACATAACTTTAAGGCTGTTTAGTTTGTCTGTGAAAGAGGCTAAAAATTAGTTCAGTTCCCGTTTTATTAATTTATTGGAACAAAACAGCTTAGTGGAGGCATCCAACTGCATCAGTGTGTCTCTACCATCTTATTTAAAATCTACCTCAAGCAGAGGAGATCACAAATTGTACATGCCACTAGAAATCCTGGGTGTTTCTTTGCTGCTGTACAGGCCAAGCATACTCTCTTTGCATTCTACATTAAGTCTCCCTTAAACACAAGGTACGTGCAAATGTTTAATTTTCCAACCACATATTTGGATGTTAATTAGATATATTTGTCTTTACATTCTATTATTTTCCTTTACATATGTTTTACTCCATTCTAACCGTACTCCTACACCATTACTTTACTTAACAAAAGTTAGGTTTCACACTTACAAATAACATTCAGCCTAATTATATTCTCTTCTCCCCTCTCTGCCCAGGGCTGACTTTTATATATTAGCTTATATTTTAAACTTAAGGACATACAATAGAAGTTCTTGTATGTTTAATGATTGTCCATTTTAAAGAAACCTGGTTTACGAAAGCCCTCCAAAGCTGAACTTCAGAAAAATAAAATATTTCTACAAATAAATATAACAACAAAAAAAAAACCAAACAACCTTGAACTGGGGACAGCGGGGGAATACATCTGAAAGAACCTAACCAAAGAATGGAAAAAAGCTCACACTGCTTATTTAGGATACTCAGAATTCTAGATGAAGATCCTATCTACTTTATTGACATATCTGAATCAGTGAGTCTGAAGCTGCTGAAGGCATCCTTGTAATGTTCCTCCCATTCCATTTAAGTATCTTTCTGAATAGTGTCTGTGGCTTCCAATCCACTGAATTTGTCTAGTGCTTTTAAATAAAACTTTTGTAAATGTAGCTACTGACTGGGCTATGTTGGAAGCATTGTAACACTCCAAATGTAAATAACTTGGTCTCTTGTCCTATAAACACCTTCCCTCAGCTTAGAAATGACTGGGATCAAAGACTAGACATAGTAACAGACTCCATAAAAAAAATTAGTATTGTATTTACTTCTGCAAGCACTAATAATAATTGCTGGTCAGAAAAGCATATCAAGGAAACAGCTATTTCCATGAACAGCACCTTAAATGTCAAAACAAATGGGAAAAGTTGACAGCACTGTCACAGAGAACAGGTAACAGCAACTGACAAACTCTTCAGCAAAACAGAGAAACTGCACCTTAATTGACAAGAAATTAGCTAACAACACAGGCAGTTAAAAAACAAAAAACCCTTGCCTGAGTCTTGGTAACTACTGTACATAAAAAGAACATTGATGGTATCAAATGTGTAACTTTGTTCACCAGACCTACGATGTTGGACCATCCCAATGTGCTCACTGGTACCTTGACAAATACAACTCACCTACCAACTGATGTTGCTTCAAAGTGCTGACTGAGCATAGGCAAGTTTTACTACCATCCCCCCCTTTCCTTGTATACAAAACTTTAAGGTCACAAGCATCTAACCGAAAATTGATGCTAAGTTGCCACATGTCCACATTTTAGGAACAAGAAGCTACACTGATTCTCACAATCTTTATGGATACCACAGCACCAAAAGCGAGAACCAAGACCTAGGTCCTCTGTAGTATTGGACTTCGGCCAACAGAGGTCATAGTCCAAACATATCATGGGATAAAAAAGGGAATCAATACCAGACAGTGCATCAGTGGCAGAGTTGGTAAGAAAACCTCAACTTTACAACTCTCGCATCAGTGCACCTTTTACTCTGGTTCACATTGACTCAAATCCCATCATCCAGGGCAGCCTTCAAGAATTACATTAATTGACAAAACATTTTTGACAGGACAAGAAGTTTGATTTTTGAGTATATGAATCATGTTCAGAACCGTTAAAGAAATTTTCAGTGTCTTCTTAAAAAAAGGGTACAATGCTTGGATGGAATATGGTTTGCTGAACTCTGGCCTTTGAGCATAATCAAATTTGATCTTCCTTGTTCATTCACCTTTCATCAAACAGGATGCTGTTAAAGGCCTGCCTAATAGCAACACATACTCAAGTTTATTTGAAACAACAATATTGCTGTAAAGGAGGAGGCCCAGGTATACTGACAAAGCTGTACACCAGAAACATCAACTCGTAAGTATCCATATGCCATATCCTGCTCCCTTATTTAAATACCCTTTTATTATTTATTATTTTAAGCCCTCATTTAAAATAAAAGATCCAGCTTTTAGTGGTACCAAAACCAAAGCCTTGCCACAGTTCAAAGAATGAAAAACGTAAATGTGAGCACTTCATTCATCCTTAACCAGCTCTTCTATAGTATTTTTGTGTCTCCCTCACCCTAAAGTCTTCAGACTGAGCCAAATCTTATCAACCTGCTACTTCTATCTCAATAGTCTCACTCATCAAATAATAACCGCATCCTAAAATCTATGACACGACAGTGTATATACAGGACCCTTCGCTGACACAGCAGACCCCTTGCTATCTGCTATGGTGGTATTTGAAAGAAGGGCTGACAGATCAAGATATTTCCTTTATTAAACCTTCACCATCCAAAAGAATTACATTCACTAGCTAGAACTGTAGCTCATTTACAGGAAGAAAAAGTAAATTTCCAACAAAGGCTTTAATTAGAAGACAAAGAAATCCATAAAAAAGTATAAAGAAGCCTTTTCTTAACCATTCAAGATCGAATTATTATATCATAGAAAATCAACACTTATCTTTTTAAAAGAGTAACCCCTCATTAAAAAAATACATTTCCTCATCCTCACTTAACTGACAGAAGAGGAGCATAGTGCTGCACCAGAAGTTGTATTCAGTCCCAAAAATGTCTCTATACTGTGAAATCTTTCAAGTGCACTCCGTTAAGTACACTGTCTTCCTTTGCTGCTTACCTTCCTTCATCTTCCTTTACTGTCCCATTCTGAACCCCACAAAAAATAGGTATAATCAAAGATTGTACATCATTTTATTAATAATCTCCATCACTGCATATACCTCTATAATTTGAAAGCTCACTACCAAAAGACATTTCCCTGAAAAAAGACAAGGACAGATTATTTTTCCACCGCTACTGCTATGTTCTTAAACTCTTTTCCATCCTCAGGTTACAAGTATTTTCAGCCTGAACACAGTATAAATGTAAGCTGTGTAACAGGTTGCATCAATCATTTGTCAGTCACCCCAGACAGAATAATTTCATTTATAGTACCTTTTGAACTTGTAGAATAATTTCATTTGTAATACCTTTTTAATTAGTCATTATCTCTGATAATGATTCATTTGGAAACACAGATTAGAATTAGGGTTGTTTTTTTTTTTAAATAGTTCCAAGCTTAATGGCTAAGACTCACATTCCACAGAAATACATCATCCATTGTGTAGCTACACTGACACCACTCAGGCGGATGTCACAAGCTGTCCATATTTTTCACTTTTTGCTGCTATATAATGAACACTCATATCCCAATTTAGTGGGCTTTGTCATTGCTACTTCATAATATTCCCTTGCCACAGAATAAAAGTTTCTTGACATAATATTCCTGAGTAATATAATAAAACAATGAAAGTTTATTATCTCTTACAAATAATTTATGTCCCCTTAGTATTTCTAAGACTTTGATTTAACAATATTTAAGTTGACCTAGGAAAATTAATTTTTTTAAAATACAAATTTCCATTAAAATAACTGCTAAAAAAGTTTCATACAGCATACATCAGCTCAGCTCTTTGCACAATATGAGTAGTATTTACTTTATGTGGTACGGCTAAGCCTTCTAAAACAAGGAGGTCACGGAAGGATGGCAGGTAAGAGTGGCAGACTTTTTAGAGATTTTGATTTCTTAGAAACACCTTAACTTTGTACTGAATTACTTCAGTTAACTATACAGAATCAGACCTAGCCAACACGGTTTGCAGTTAGGTACCCTTTCAGCTGCTTGAAATTCCCAAGAGTCTGCAAATGTAAAAAGCACATTAAAACCTCACTGACTGAGGCAACGACAGCTGAGAAAAACCTAGGTGCTCAGAATTACAGACTTATATGTATAATCTTTAAAGCTAACTATAAATATAAAAAGCAGATGCTATTTGGTAAAGCAAAAAGAGAGCTGAATAGAAGTTTCATTGTGGGCCACACGCTAAACATAGAGACCATTCAAATTATCCCAAGAAACATAAAATCCAGGTTTTCAAGATCTCCATTACAGTGTGTCCCAAACTGTAACAGATTAATTTATTAAGTAAAACAAACAATGAATTAGTGGTGCTAAAGAGATGTCATATGTTTAACACCCTTATATTTAATCCTACAGTATTTCCACTGTTTAGTGAAGCTAGCACCATTTTTATAAAAGCTATGTATGGAAATTACATAGTGGATTAACAGCTACTTAAAAGACAACACCACAACTACAATTTGTATGGTGCAGCTGTTGTCATCCCGTGTTCCTGTCCTCCCTTCTCTCACTTTCATCCTTCATTCTGCAGGCTATTTCTACTAACTCAACCTATACTGCAGAGAGTGCTCTTCTTCCATACCCTCACCTCATGGCTGTAACAGGCCTCCATTGTGCAGACCATATGGAAAGCACAATCACTTGAGCATACAACATTATCTGCATTCCAGCAGAAAGCAAGAATCGTGGACACACTGCCTCAGAAAGAGCATCTCATCCAAGAATGTGGAAATACCATCAGGCCACTGAAACCCCAAATGACCACATTTCCTCCCTGCACTGCCTACAGCAGGTATTATATACAAGAGTTAAAGACAGAAATTGTTGATGATGCTAAGTTTGAGAGATGGGAGGAGGAGCCCGGAACAGGTCAGACCAATAGCAGGAAAAACAGCAGGATCTAAATTGGCGTTTATTCCTTAGGTTTGTATGGGGCAAGAAGGCACCAGCAGCTCAAGAAGCGGTAAGGAACAAACACTGCTAAGAAAGGCCAAGACCTAGTAAACGCCGGGCACGACAGACAGTAGCAGCGCAGCTCCAGGCTGGGAGTCTGCGACAGGGTCCCGCGCGGACACCGAGGCGGCTGATACGGGAG
>NW_010413184.1:0-14674 GCF_000710305.1 Buceros rhinoceros silvestris | reverse complement strand
CCCCGCCATCGTTTTCCCACTGGTTCGTATTAGCAGCATTGGTGGCTTTGTATTCTTCCACCAATTCATCATTCAATTAATTAATACCTCTGTTGCCTTTTCAAAAGCTGACTAGCTCTTGCATGTAGGAAAAACCTTAAATTACCTGAGTAGGTCTGAGGAGAGTCGGAGTTGGTTGTGGTACTTTTCAGAGTAAGCGCTACAGTACGATATGCAGAGATCTGTTTTGGTGACCAGATGACTTTGCTGTGGAGTTTGGAGTGTACGTAATGATATTTACAAAAGCTGAAGTTGCAAGTTCTGGCTAACATAAACTACCATTCATTGCTGCCTTTCCTAAGAAACCACGGTAGAAGTAAACTCCCTTTCTTTAATGAAGTTTTTATTTGTATTCAGTGTCATTCTCTGAATTAACACTGTGCTTCAGTTCTGAAGTAATAGTTTGGAAATTACATTCTGCCCATGTAATTTTGAGTCCATTAGGAAAACCAGGATAGGTCTATGAACCGCACATGGAGAAATGTCACATTCCTTTGGTTTAACCCTTTAGTCACTTCCCTGGTTTCACTGAAACAAGTGAAGTAGACAAAGACAGCTTCTCACTAGGATATGAAATGCAAACTTTCGTCAGGATATATGTATAAGGTATGCAATTTCCAGCACGACAGGAAAGTCAAGAAAGAGAAATAGGTGGTTTGACAACTTCCTAATTTAAAAGGAAATAAGTAAAGGCAAAAATGAACTAAGCCGTTCTTCATATGGGACAAATACATTTTTATGTCGATTATCTTACCTATTTGTTGAAGGACTTCTGTAAAAATAAAGATGTGGTTCATGGGAATAGTAACGTCCGTTCGTATTTTCTCTATCAAACACATACGTAGGCAAACAATGGAACACTTGCCATGCAATTCTTCAAAAAACTTTGCAAGAAAAAAATCACTACCTTCAAAAGTATTTCAGAGTTTAGAGCTTGGAACAGCATCTGTCCCCACCTCCCACAATTTAGTCCCAAAGTTAAACAAATCATATCATACTGGATAGAGTTACGTGTTACGGGAATTTTATAAATGATCTGCCAGTATAAGTCCTAGGTGTGATTAGCTGGACTTTTTGCTCCTAAGGTGTTATGCCATTTGGATTGTAACTTACGTAGCATTGGGTTCTTAAAGATAGGTTCTAATAGGTGTACATTAGGCATGTTTTTCTTCCAATGGTTTGTAAGCGCTAGGGACTGTGTGGCTTCTTTCTCTTTCTTTTAAGCAAGTTTGAGCTCTTCGTCAGGCACTGACGAAATATGGGTGTATGAGTCCAGTGAGGATTTTCAGTGAGGAGCCATGAGCTTAAAATCCAGATTGTCACAAACTTGGCAGTAGTGTCTCTTATCACAAGTATACTCACGTGTATGTTAATAGGTTAGACCTTTGCTATCTGAAATAACAGGTTGGATTCCACAGTTCTTAGTGTTCAAAGGGCAGTTCTGCCTAAGACCAGTGCTTTCACCTTCAGAAGGTGGATGCGCCTTTGCTACCTGCTCTTTTGTGGGCAGTTCATTTTCTGTGTGCAGATGGACTTGTGTAAGCAAATATAAACCCCTGGGATGACTGTTGTAATCCAGTTGGTTTGAACAATGGCGCACGAGCGAAATACCCAGCTACTGATGAGGCAAATCCGCTCCTATTGTGCTTTCTCCCAAACGCCAGTGCTTCCCTGTGAAAATGTGAGGCTCATGACTTTGGTTTTCCCTCTGCAGAGCACTTCATTTTGATCACTGCACTGAAGTTACGATACACAGAGGTTTCTCAGTTAAATGCACTCCAATGAGGATAAAACAAACAAACAAACAAACAAACAAACACCCCCCGCCCCCCCAAAAAACCAACTCAAAAAACCCCAAACCATGGAAAGCTTTTGCAGTGCTGATGGCATCTGGTAGCCCTGAAATGTTACATGTTAGATTTCCTTCCTTTCTTTGCCTCTGCATTAGTAAATGATCCATGAGTTACCAGCAGGTAACAGCAAGATCTTTTGAAATGTTTGGGTTGAAATGCACCCTTACCTTTGAAATGTCTATTGTGCCGGGTCTTTCTTCCACTATCAGGAACATTGTCATTTTCTTTTAAGTTAGTATTTTTTTTTGTTTCAGGAAAAGGCAGCTGTAAGGGCAGACCATTCTTCTTTTAAGCATGCAAGCAGCTCTGTGGAAATCTGCGTCCCGAACTCGAGGTGGAAGTTGTCGGCAGGGGGCATGGTCAGAAAGGGCCCTTGGGGCCTGATCCATACCAGCTAGGGTCAGCCGTGCAGACCTAGTCTTGAGTGCCGAATGCTGCCCACTGGTTTTCTGCTGTACAGCTGGGAGGATAGGCCAGGGATTAGGTTATGCTCTGTACATCAGCTTTCCAGTACAGTTGATTTAAAATGCTTTCGTAAAAAAAAAAAAAAAAAAAAAGTTCATGTTGGTAAGATATTTTCGGCCTGAATTATAATGGTGTTTGTTTTGGGTTGAAAGAATTGCCTTTTGTGCAATAACACCACACTGTTTTTCATTGAACCCACAACTGGTCACTTTCACAGCCACTAGAATATTTTTTATTTCCTGGTGTGGTTCTAGCAATGCACTTTTCAACAGGGTGTGTTTCTCAGTAAGGTTGAGCATCATTTTGTCTTTTGTTTGAAGGTTTGAGCCGTGAGAATTTGTATTGCTTTGGTGTTTTGGAAGTTAATGATGTAAATGGAGAAAATCTAATGTATTTTCTTCACAGCATAGTTAACTAGTGTAGGTAGAAAACTGGCAGTCTAAAATTACTTTGCTATATTTAAATGTAAGTAAAAAGTAAGCAATAGAAAAAAATTAAAGGGTATATCTAAATATGGAGTTGCGGACATATCTGTTATATTTAAACGGTATTTTAACCTCTTCTATTTATATTTAGTGGTATGTATATAATCTGGAGGGCTTGATTGAATCAAGAAACAGTAATTTCACAATGAAAACCAAAGAGTTTATTCTGCTGTGAACACAATGCACATCCTTGTTAATCGGTGTATATATAAAAACTAAAATATATGCAGTGAGACATTTTTTTATGTTGTTTGAGAGCAAAAATGGTATTTGATCTAAAGTAAGTGTGAATGGATTTGCAAAAAGCCTGCTTCCTCTACTACTGCGGCAAGTATATCTCCTATGGACTTCAGTGGTACTTTTTCTTGCATGGAGCGTGAGACTGCACTGTGGGATTAATTTTCATAAACTTACCCTTGCTATGGCCCATTCCGAAATGCTGCCTTCTGATTTAGAAAACTGCCAAGGGAAGTGGATTGTTCTTGCATGCTGCTTGCATCAGATGAAATCTCTCCTTGGCACAACTTCATTCCAATAAGAAAATACTTATTCCTGGGACAAAATACATAGTTATTTTTGTTTGGTAATGCATCATATAAATATTAATTGTCTGCCCGAAGAGAAAACAATAAACATAAGTTTTCATTTTAGCTGGAGATACAACAGGTTTTGACAGAGGATGGTTGAAAACTAAGGGTTTCAACTTGCAGCCAGGCAAGCTCTTCAGCTGAATGCTGGGTGCCCACTCATGTTCGGGAGGTTGCGGTTGTGCACAAGGGGCTGGACAGCTGGGGGCTTGGTTTTGGATTGAGGTCTTCTGTTTTGAGTCATTTTAATACAGCCATTAAGCGATATGATCCCCAGGTGCTTATTAAAATGTCTTGACATCAGCATTACTCTCAGCCTTTTCAGTATCTGCTAAAAGATGCTGTGCTTCTGCTGGTCCTTTTAGCAGGGAGGGGACAGTATCTGCCTGGATGCTTATACACTCTGTAATATCGATAGGATATTAAGAAGTCCTGCCTCTTTTAGATGCTGCTCCTGCAAACGAGTTGACTTCTGTTGTCTTTCGGATCTTCTGAATTTGTCAGGTAGTCTGTAGCTTTGAACCGCACACACCTAAATAGCTGCTGCTTTGAAAAGGAAAGGTTGGCTTGTAGGAACTGATGAGCAACGGCAGGCCGACAGTACTGCACGAGGCAAGTTAAACAAATACGAGCTTAAACGTGGTTTCAATCAGCTCTGTTTAGACACCCAAGTTTTCAGCTTTCTCCAGGAGGTCTGTAATGAAACAGGCTTGTTTTCTTTTCACTTCCTAAAGAAGTTGCAACTGGAGAAAAATTCTGATCGAGCTTGCACCAGCTGAATAGCTGGCCGCTGCGGGAGAGCAATTCGGGGTGAGAGACTGGACGGGGTGTGAGACTGGACGGGGCAGCATAAAGGAGTCTGAGACCATTGCTGCTAGGTCTGGGAATACTGCCTGTGACTAACGCGCAGCTCTGTCTCTAATGAGGGGAGAGCGGGTCACAGCCATGACTGCAGCACCTGGGCAGCCAGCTGGGATGCAGGGGGCTGGCAGCGGCAGGTCTGATTAAGGCTGTGCAGGTGCGAGTGGGTCAGGAGTAAGTTCTGTTCCCCGTTAACCTCCCTGCATCTCAAATATATTGCATGCTGAAATAGCACCTTTATCTTCTACTTTTCACTGTCTGCTGCAGGTGGTTGGTAAGGGTCATTTTTATTTTTTGGCTAATGTTATGCTGTTAGAAACTATGCATTAAATTATTAACTGCTCAGGTCTTTTTTATTTTTCTAGTGCTAAGTGTGGTGGCTTAGGAGTAGCGGCTTGCTGCCCTGTAAACTACTTACAACAAAATGTTTTGCGAAATCTGTTTGACTTCTAATTTCTAAGTCATGTAGGCTTACCAGTTTGAGCTTTTCATAATACCTTCTGGCCTCGTATTGAGTTTATTACTTTATTTTTAGCATATTAAGTATGGGTGTACACGGTATGTTTGACCTGATTTGACTGAAGCAAACTCTTTCAAGAAGTCACATGTTTTATGATATTCAGTAGCTATACTGCATGCAATTACAGTGTTGTTTGTTTTGGTGCAATTAAATGTAAAAATCATGTGGTTTTAGCAAATTGCACAATGTATCTTTTCCTGTAAATTACTCTCATTAAATGAGAACAAAAAATGAAACATGGCAATCAAACAATTCACTTTAGACAAATTGCATTTCTATCACAGTTTATATTTTTTCCTCTGTAATTAAAAAAGGCTTTATAAAGAAAGAAGTCTAGTAGTTATGCAGAAGGAGTCCTGTAAGCAAAATCCAGTTTTCTGAGGAGGCTCTGTCGATTCTGAACAAACCCCGCAATAAATTTAAACCTGGTATTTCAGAGTTCTGTTTATAAAATGGACTGCTTTCTATGGAGTTCACAAATTATACACAAAGGATTTATAGTAAACTACTGAAGTAACATTAATATACTGCATTACAACCGGCACTGAGACTGAACTGCAAAATCTCCTTGAAAAAGCAGCCAATTTGCAGGACTCTTGCAAAGCAGACGTGGTAAAAGTTCTCCATCATTCCTCCAAAGAACGACTATTACATTGATTGTTCTGATGGTAGTTGGGCCTTCAAAGGCTTATAGAGGGTTGGTTTGTTGGGTTTTTGTTTGCACAGGCCTGTGGCTGAGGCATTAAAAACAGGTTTGGGAAACAAACAAACAAAAGGATTTAATATCAAATGATGATAATTGATTTAATGCCAAATTAAGATCTAGTTTGGCCCTGATGGGTATTGTGTGCCTTTTCTTGAATTTCATTAGATTTGCCTGGAGTGTGAAGTAGAGAATTTAGGCTAATGTTCTACATTCGTTTGCTACATTTGGAAGTTCTCTGGTATGTTTATGTGTTTATAGCAGTCAGACTGTAACATGCTCTGTATCTCTTGCAATCAAAACAAGCCAAATGATCTGTCACCAATATGTATGTCAACATTCTGAAAAAACAAAAAGCACCTTCTTGGTAGGCACAAAGCTTCATTCAGCAAAGCAATTCATCACCTTCTTGAAATGAAGCGCATGGAGAAATCTGAACCTGACATCTTGGTTCTTCTATGTGAAGGAGTCAGTTCTACGTGATGAGACTGAAAAATGGTTTTAGGAGGGTAGGATTCACCTTACCAACTTCAACCATCTAAAAATCAAGCACCTGGTTGACACTAATCGTGTAAGTTCCCTCCCCAGCCAGAGTAGAGGTTAATTTTGCTGGTCTGAGACAATTATGTTGGTTTGGGAAAGTCACTAAAGATGCAGTCTCTGTCCATCAGCTTAGGTAGGACTTGGAGTCACAGCACTAGATATCTTTGGTTTCAGATGGCTGGCATAGAGTGCACTGAATTCTGTATCCAGGGACCAATAAGGCCCCAGCCGCTGATCTTAGGGAGACTGAAGGAAGAAACATTAAGTACATCAGAGAGGCCAGATGAATGTTTTACAGTCTGACTGAAAATAAATCTCGTTGCTTATTTATTATTTTAATTGCAAAGTTGACCCAGTACATAATAGTTTCAATTTTACTGTCAAACTACCTTTTTGCTGCCCAGTTTTATCACCAACAATAGAAACATTAGAAATAGCATCAGAAAACCCTTTTATGCTTTCTGCTCTGCCGTCTCTTTTCTTCATTAAAAAAAAAAGAAAAAATTAAGACATTAACCATGACTTTTATATCATTAGAGTAACATAGGAATGGATTAAAACTGCTGTCTTTCTATTAAGATTCTGTTCTCCTCATGAAGGAAATAATAATATCCATTTAAGTGGGATTTTTGTTTTTTTAAACTGGTCCAATATCTCATCCTGTGCAAAAGGTTTTTACCAACCATATAGGTGCTACCCTTGGGCCTATACTTTGTTTAAGTCTCTCAAAGCACAACTATGGAAAGCTTGCTTTAGAGTGGCCGTAAGTTTTCTGCCTGGCCGTGGGCCCAGGAGCAGTGTTTGTCCCCCAGTTGGTGTCTTGTCGCAGGGACAACTTTCGTGTCAAGTGCAGCTTACCCCTGAAGCTGCAGTCAGTCTTGCAAAGTAGCTCTGTGAGACCTAGCAGGAGGGAGGGGTGTTTGTTATTTGCTTGTGATTTCCATGACAGTTTACAGGAAAGCTGTAAGTAAATGTGAGCCCAGGGAGCTCAGTCTGTGGTTGGTCGGCAGAGCAGTAACGCGGGACTGGGAGTTCGGTTTGCTGAAGGACGCAGGAGCCAGGCTGAAAGGAATTAGAGCTATCCTCCTCTCCTCCACCCTGTCTGATGTGATGTGCCTGGCATAGGACAGGGGAACTGGTGGGCGGCAGCACTGCCCCCTCAGCCACCCACAGGCGCACATCCGGCCCTTGCTTCTGTCTGTCATACTTGGTTAACAAGTCCCGATGGGTTTTGGTCCAGGATAGGATTTATATAACTCCTTTCGCCGAGTTCGTTCCACAGGGCTAAAGAGGAGTGAGAAGTAGTAAAAATCTATTTTGGTCACTAAAGTAAGCAGACATGACTCAGAACACTCACTGGGAACAGATCTGCTGGATGAAAAGGTGCCATTTTTACACAGTCACTTTTCTGACCATGCCCTTTAAACTCTTACAAAAATAGAATACTTTCTCTGGCACTTCTCTTGGAAAGCAGAAACGGGAGTGAGAGCAGGGATGTTTGCTGCACTTCAGCCCTGCTTCAAAACTGGACAAATTTTGTGCGAGTTTTGTAAGGCATATGTAACATATGTTCAACACCAGGAAAAAGAGAAAGGAGGCATTTTAATTTTGTGGTGAGGGGATTTGGGCTCAAATAGTTTTACCATTTGTGGAGGAAAAGTGTGATTCCTGCCTGTTAACGGTTGGATGAATTCTGGATAGCTCTCTGCATTTCTGGCATCCTCATGTCCCTACAGAAGGATGGTTCAGATGAGTAGACTCATCTGAAGCACAGCAAGGCTCCTTTTGACCGTTGACTCTGGGTTCCTCTTGGACCATGCGAGGCTAGTGGTCTGAACTAAAAATGAGCCTGAAACCACATTGACGTAAGCTGTGAGTGTTTATGGACCTGTTGAGGAAACAAATCATCACTGGCAAACAGAGTCCCAAAGTGGCGATGTTGATGCTCATGTGAGATGTGAGTACCCCCTGCACCGGTGGGCTGAGGGCCCACCCAGCTCCCGGTGAGGTTGATGGAGCTGGGCTCTTCAGTGCCAACTGCCCCAGCCAGATCCCTATCCATATCGACTCATCTGCATTTCAGGCGTGTCACTTGCAGCTAAGTAGAGGATAACTGAACTTCTGAACTCGCCTCTCTCTTTTTTTCTTTTTTTTTTTTTTTCCCATTCTTCTTTTTAATGGTTTGGTAGGATGCTAGAGCCTGGCTGGTGCACAGAAATTCAAAAACAGTGGTATACTCCACCACCTGTGCTTACGCGTGTTTGTCATTCCTGTTCTTGTCCTTCAGACCATTGCTCTCATGACAAGGAAAACAACGAGCCCATTTTAACATATTTACCACTTTCAGTTGGTTTTACGTGGAAAAAGACACCAACCCATAAATTCCTCTTCCTCCTCCATTCCAGAATAACCCATAAAAGAGTTTGAAAGCTCTGAATTTCTGTTCAGTGGATGAAATCTTGACCTTGCTGAAGTGGCTGAAGCTTCTCCATCGGCTCCCGAGAGATCAGAGCTCTTCAGCTTAAGTGTTTCTTCCTCATGTTTCCACTGGGCTTGGAAAGCCCTGGAAGTGTTTTCACTGTGGTCATTTCCTAAAGCCTTATTTCCCCCCAGTTACTACAGCATTTAAAGACACTGTCTTTTTAGCACAGAAAACAGGCACTGCTTTTTCTTCTGGTAAAATTTCCCATGCAGGAACTCGGAGAATTTCGATTTTCTCTTTGCGGGCTCATCTTTCATAGAAGAGAAGACATGGGCCATTCACCTGCCGGTCTTATGACTCTCTCCTGCTCCATTTCTGACCTCCTCACAGTCCCTCGGCAGCAAGGAGCCAGTGAAGATTTGCTGTCAAAATCTCCTGATTTAATTCCTCACAGGGCCCAGTAACTTCCTATGGCAGGGGAATCCTAATTTTTCAGTTTGAAATCTGAAAGGCGTTTTGGATATGATGACATTTACAGCCATAATGCATCACCTTTACACATCACCTTCTCTTGTAGGTGATTTCAACATGCCAGAAAAGGGAGGAACAGCCTAACAGGACTGGGGGACACACAGAATTGTCACTAACGTGACACAGAATGGGTGTGGAGATAGTCTTCCCTTCTTGGCCCCGCTTGTATTGTCTAGCAGGAAGCTGAGACCACTATGGCGAAACTTCAAGCTCCAGTTTTTGGGCAGAGCTGGTTTAGAAGCTTTCTGCGTCCGTAAAACCTGTGTGCTTTCTCTTACCGGTGCTGAAACAGTTTCAAAAGACAAACTCACCCAGGGAAGAGGCGGCTTGGGAAAACGTAGCATGTAATGAAGCACCTTTATTTACCTGCTGTCATAGACTTGGCACAGAGGTCACAGCTGGGGGCCGAGGCCCCCGCTGCTCTGGGTACAGCCTGCCCTAAGGGGCACAGCTGGTGGTGTGCCAGGGTTAGCAGCAGGGTTCGATACACCATCTGCCAGCATTTCCTAACCACTGTGAACAGAAGGGCTACCTACCCCCGTTTTCTGGTGTGTGCGTATCTGGGAGTCGTTTGCCAGGGGCAGAGGGGATCAACGAGGAATTTAGCTTTTAGGTAAACAGAGTGTTGCTGTTGTAATGCTATAATTACAAGCACTTTAAGTTAGGTATTGACAGCAGTTGAGAGCTGGTTCTCAACTATGCCTGCTGGCAGGCAAAGAGATGTCTACCAGCTCTTAAGGGGAGCCTTACTGCAGGCTGTGAGAATAACTCATTAACCAGTTAGTCTACGGTGGTGTTACACATATGGTCTCTGGGCTGCTGGTGGTCTGGAAGACATTAGAAAGTGGTCTGAGAAATGGCTGCACAAGAAAGGCAGAAATAACCCCACGTAGACAAATTTGCATTCCCATACCGCTGGCAGGTATGTGTCCGTGTCAGCAAGTTGCCCGGAGTCAGCAAGCTGTGCCAGCACGGCACGAGCCAAATGGATGGACCTTGAGTAATTGCACGTGAGGGGAACCTTTGCTTGATCACAGTGATGTGAAGCAAGTCTTCCTCTGTTAAAGAGGATGAATACTTTGCTGCTTCTTTCTTGTGTTTTTGAAGCATGGAATGAGCTAAAGGATTGCTGCTTCTGCATCCGTGTTGCTAGCGGTAATGAATGCTATGGGGAAACGGACGGTGGCGAGCCCATTTCCTTCACAGTGGGAGGAAAGTAGTAATTCAGGAGACCATTAAACATTAGAAATACCTCTACGAGGTCCCTACAAAGATACACTCCATTTAGATTAAAGTCCCATAGGGCCAATTATCTTGGAAGAACATAAGAACTTAAACAAAAGCTGAGTTAGGTATGCTGCCCGCCAATGGACTTGAGCAAAAATGGATGCAGTGAGAAAACTCTCATGTGTATTATGAAAGTGAGAACATTTAGAGTAGGTCTGTGCAATAACCAACTTTTACTGTTCCCCCAGGATCAGTGTGCACAGGAAATATCTGTGGCATGCTTTCTTTTCCTGGAGATGACAGCAACCCTTTGGCAACCACTTTGTAATACGTGTTTGATACTTTTCAAAACGTTGGGCTGTTGGTTCATGAAAGTGCTTTGATTTTCTGGTGCCAGAGCCTTTATGCTTGGCTTTCTACCCCTCCTAAACTTGCCTGCTCTCATTCTGACCCTGGACACTTCTCCTCTAGTGCCATTTGGTAGCTGTGATGGTGCCTCCATTTTTCTTCATGCTAGTGTTGGGATGGGGCTGGAGGAAAAAGGGAAGCAAACAAAAGTCCATTATATTCCTTGTGTGAAAAAAAAAAAAAACAAAAACACAAAAACCCCTCTATGGTCCATGCTGGGTGGCTTTGGACTCATGGAGATACAGACATGACTGAACACCATGTTGTGGCTTGAGGGTTAGGGCAAACAAATTCGAAACACTATTTCTGTTAATGTTTTCTAAGAGTGGACTGAGTAATTTGCACAAGACTACAAAGCAGAGCTCGGTACTAGCACTGGGGTTAAAGTCTGCCTTTCCTTCATATGCTAGACCGCAACTTTAATTGAACATTCAGCTATTCACAATTAGACCTAAGCACTGCAGAGCACTGAACCTTCAGGCAAGGAATTTTGAAAATGTGTCAGTTCTAAGACACTGGAGCAGCAAGTTCCTAAAAGCATTTACTGATGCAAATTGCTGCCTGGTCTTGAAATGGCCTCTTCCACTTACCACCACAAAAGAACTTTCTTAAGAGAAGACACAATAAACAGTCTGAGGTCTAATAACTGAACATGCAAGCCTGAAAGGTTTTAAAATACTGCTTGCTTAAATGAGAGTCATTAATGTTGTAACTGATAATGAGAAAAATGCTCGTGCCATTAGTGGCTTACCACTTTGGTTCTGAAAGGATAAAAAACTACTTCATAAATGAGACCACAAACTGTCGATTTTCAGCCTCAGTGTAGGGCAAATGCTTCAGAAAAGATGAAACCCATAATTTAAAATAATAATTTAGCATTTGTGTTTGGGTAACATGGTCAAAATGCCCTTTGAACACATGAGAGTGTAGCAATGAGGGGCTCAGTAGCTGCACCGAGGGAGCTGAGGGGAAGCACTGTGGATTGCTCTGGTATGATGTGGGGAGTGCCGATACTGGGTGTCCGTGCCTGGGCACTGTGGGGGGGCACTGCTTTGTCCTCCCTCTGGGAGTGGTGCTGGTGTAGCCTCTGCCTTTGGCATCCTCTCCCGGGTGAGGAAGTCTGTCTGTCTCACCTTTGCCTGGTAGTGATGCTGGGCTCAGCAGGTACGTGAGGTCCTTTCTGCATTGGCTCTGGCATTGCCTGCTGCAAGAGTAAAGCAGTTAAGAAATAGTTAAATTTCACTCCTAGCTTAGCATGCTGGTAGAGAAAATAAAAAATACTGGGTCTGGGAGGCTCTCGGTGCCTCAGGGCATCGCTGGGACTTGATGGCTGAGGAGCAGCATCGGTGGCAGTGCTATGACCTTGTTTAATTTGTCTGTCCGGCCCAGCTGCCCTGTTCTTTGAGGATGGCCCCTTCCCCTTCTTCTGTGCCTCTTTTTCCCCTGGGCAAACCAGGCTGGACCCTAGCTCCTCCTCAGGTTAGTGGAAGGACTTGCATTGACTGCAGACGGAACTGACTCAATCCCTTGAGAAGACCTGTTTCCTCCTGGGAAAGTTGTGTTTGGGACTCTGCACTGTATTCTAACGTTGTCTTTAGTAAAGGCAGCTAAAGGCTGAAGTGTTTTCTCAGACCATCCCTGGCTGTAAATACAACTACACTGTGTTTTACTGATGCTTCATGCAGCACAATTACAGTGACTGCAGCCTTTGCTCTTATGTAAAAATGAAAATGACTGTTGTGCCTTATTCAAAACGAAAAATCAATCAAGTAAGGAACATGGCTGGGTGAATGACAAGAGAAACAGAACAGTGCCAGGGTGAATTTTTACGGAAATTCTCTCTGAATAGTATTTCCCTGAAAAGGCGACTTACTTACAGATATAGGCTGTGTTTGCATGAAGGAGAGTGTGATGCACCGCACCCTAAATCTGTCAAGGTCTATAAACTTTTGATATATTTTAAGTTTAGGCAACAAAGAGGCCATATTCAAGACATAAAATTTTGTTCTTTACTTCAGTGTAATTATGTTATCACCAAAGGTAGAAAGTGTAAGCCAGGGGAAAATAAAAAATGAATTTTATGGAATCATAGAATCATCCGGCCGGAAGAGACCTCAAAGAAAACATTTCAAATACAAAGTAAACTTCGAATATAATGTAAATATACAGTAAATTAATCTATCAAAAAAGAAATTTTCAGTATCATGGAAAGATACTGACTTGTCCTTCCCCAGCATCCTACTTGTAACAATGACTTGTAAGTCTGTCTGTGTCAGGCTGTATGGGGGTCCTCTTAGTGAAGGACCATGAGTGACTTAAACTGCAAAAACTTCTCCATATTGATGCAGTGGAATTTTTCTTATTTTGCATCTTGGAATTTTTACTTGTTTGCTTTAGTAAAAACAACATTAGGGGAACAATATAAAAAGTAAGAAATGAAAGATGATTGATGTTAGTGTTGAAGAGATGGAAAAAAGCAAAATGTTAAGAACAACAGCCCATACTTGAAACTGTCACACTTAGATCTACTTTAACACCTTTTTTTGGAGATGTTGTACGTTTCTTAACAGGCTGGTTTCCAAATGGCCTGACTGATTTTGCTGTAGGCTTATTGGCTATCAGCAGAGCTCTTGCAAAGGTTAATTTTTGGTATCTGTTAATTTTCCCTTGTTTCTGTGACTTTTTCATGTCATACTAATCCAGTTTGAAATGTGCTGAGAGAGAAATTCTTGATACAGACTTGGAATTTTTCAGCCTATTTCCACATGTTGCTTTCTGAAATAAATGGGAATGCATTTTGTTAATTTATGATAGCTTAGAACTTGATGTCATTGCTATTCTAAGAATAACAATCAAAGATTGTTAGACTGACTTGATTGTTTACATTTCCTTTTGACACTGCCAGTGATAAGCAAGAGGTAATAATACTAAGTATACTCTCCTGTCATCTTCTCAAAACTTGTCACCATCAAATGGAATATGACCGTGCATGGATTTTAATGACAACGCCGTTTGTCAAATGCTATAATGTTTTCATAAAGGTCTGCAATGGAGATCCCATTACAGAAGAACTTTGGAATGGGTAGCCCTTGACTCTGGAAGTTGAGAGTAAAGATTTGTGTTTGCCAGTTTTAAACAATACTAGATTTGCCAAAAGGAAAATATAAAAAGAAATCTTGGAGATTGTGAAACTATGAGCAGATTCAGCCATGGCATTAAAAAGAATTAGAAGACGTGTTCTCTGTGGGGTATCATTGGTCTCCTGTAGTGATGTAGGTCTGTTTCTTTCATCCCAGTTGGTTACAGAGTTGGGGATCCATGTTCGAGGACCTTACAGCAAGGAGCCATGGCACAGTGACAGGTAATCACCTGTCAGCAGCACTTGGAAGCTCATCCGCCCTTGCTAAGTGACAGTGGGCAGTGTCCTTGCTCCTCTCTCTGAACCTCCCAAGCTGGCATGAGGCCCATGTCATAAATGCAATAACCCATGGAAAATGCATCGGTAGCACGTGCTGACACGGGTGGAATACACAGGAGCTGGAGAAGGGGATCCTGTTACCCCCTGTTCAGCTGCACAGCCTTTCAGCCAGCAGAGAACTAAATAGCAACCCTTTCGAAGGTCTCCCGGTGAGCAGGGAGGAGGCAATAAAGTGCTCCTTACTTTACTGTGGTTTGACTTTAAAAGATCCGTATCATCACAGAAGAGCCATGGGGAAACAAAAATACGAGTGGCTAAGCAAATACTACGAATGGCAATGGCTGCCCTGGGGTGGGTGTACACAAGGCTGGGTTCAGTCTGCAGCGGTCAACAAACCGTGCTGTCCTTCCATGCTCTGCAACGTCAGAACAGCATCAAAGTGAATTACAGCCTTCTGTTTACTCCGGGACTCTTTATCATCCCTTGTGTAGTTGGAGACGTTTCACTACAAGAAACAATTCACTGGACATTCTCCTAAAAATAAGAAAAATCAGTTTATATCAATGTGTGACTTCCTACCATCTCTGGGTAACGCCCCCCTCCCCTCTTTCT
>NW_010413183.1:37167-45930 GCF_000710305.1 Buceros rhinoceros silvestris | reverse complement strand
CTAGTGGCCAATCCAGCCCTAACCCTTGACACATATATGTGTATATATATATATATACACACACACTAGCAAAGATATATCTGAAGTCTATATGCATGTGTGTGTATATATATATACACGCGTTTTTGATCGGGTGACTGAGGTCCTACACAAGAAGAGAACGTGCTCCATCTTGACTTCATTAGCATGCTCTGCAAGAGCTGACTTTCCCCCTCTCTCCTTCCTGAATTGCTTGCAGAGCCTCACTCACGAACAGCACAGAAGCACCAGCGCAGTGTGTTACTGCCTCAATCCACAAAGCCCGTGGTCTGCCGAGTAACAGAATTGGTAAAGCAGAGCTAAATACAGTCGAACGAGGCAGTAAATGACAATAGTGTATCTCAAATAATAGATCTCAGTTTCTTCAGGGTATCTCTGCTCTCTGAGAATGAAATACGCCAAGTTGTGGACTGACAATGTGTTGTTTGACAGAGGAGAGGAAGAAAACATCTTTTGTTAAACTCTAGATTTTTGCCCATGCAGATATTTTTATAGTAAGATATAGCTACACCAGCTTGATCTATAGCGTAGTTGCAATAAGGAAACTTAATATAGAAATAAAAATACAAACTGGCTTCCTACTGCTGAACTGGCCTTATCTGAACTTAATTTACATATGTTACGTCCACGTAAAAAATAGAACTGTATATTAGCACTGGATTACTTCTGACTCTAATTTTTCATAACTGTTGAAGGATTTAGCAGTAAAAATCCCCTTAGAGCAACCCAAGCGTTCCACAATAAGTGCTTACAGTTGGCTGACACCAATCCTACTTAATACCAGTAGGCAAAAAAAAGGTAATACGCTTTGTTTCACTCTATCTGGTCTCTGTTGTGCCCTGGGTTGAGGGCTCGTACGGCCTTCACAGTGCCACTCCCTGTGCCTGTGTAGCTGTGTCTGCCAAGGTGACTGGTCCCAACTCAGACAGGTGTAGGTAAGGACGGCAACCACCTTAATGAGAGAGACAGCACAGAGCTCAGTTCTGCAGGAGGATGGCACAGCTAACATTCTAGCCACCATCTGAGATCCTGATTAAGATGAATTCCAGCTAGATTTAATTTAAGCGGCGCCTGATGGGGTGGTTTAGTCTTTCTCATCTGTTCTCGTAAGCACTGAGTCGATCTCTAGGGGTACAAGTCCTATTTGTTTCAAAGCTGTCTCCTTTTCTTGCTCGGGTGATCCACTCTTCATCAGTGAAAGGACACAGTTCTGGTAAGCTCTTGAAGGACTTTCAGGTATTTTCAGTACAAAAAATATGAGATACCTGTGACCTGTGAGAAGTTCAGAGGTAACAGAGAGGGAAGTATCCTGACTGGAAGAAAAAGAGCTCCTTCCCTGGTGTTTCAATCACATCTTTACGCCACAGCCCTTCCATGCTTCATCCAGGGCAATTGAAAACGTGGAGATACTCTCCCCAGCCATCTGACAGAGATGATGAGTTCTCGGCCCATCTTTCCTCACTAGGTAGCAGATGTGTCCGTGGTCTTTCTATTCCCTATTACTTCCCTTCTTCCATTTCTTTACCAGCTTCTCTCCCTTTCTGTGTCAGACTTAACTCCTAGTTGGCTCTTTGTATTTTTCGTGTAGCCCTAAACTGCTTTTGACCTTGTAGCTTTCTACTCTCTTTTTCTTGGTCCACAATAACTTCTTTGTGACATATCTGATTTTGTTTCCTGCTATGCTTCTTCCTATGTGCCGAACCACTTCTCTTCCCATCTGAGATGTTTTGAAGTCTTCTCTAAATCAAATGCCTGTCTCAAAACTCACAGGTGTTAGGAAACATCACGAGTAAAAATCCCATCATTGATTTTTTTTTTTTTTTGGTCACTGATAAATTACAAGGAAAAATATAACCAGCTTTAGGTATTGTTTTTGCAATAAGAAGATCTCTGATAGAGACATGATATTCTCTTCAGTGTCTTTCATCATGGTAATCATTCCTGCAGCAGTTAAAAGTGACATGTTTTGTTTCTTTATGGTGACATCGGGAAGAAGTTTGCTCTCTCTTCCCATTATTTTCATGGAGTGGTCTTCTCTGCTGTGCTGATATATCATCTTGGTCTGATGCTGATAGCTGAGTATCACCACATACTTCACCACATAATGTGCAGGTGGACAGGAAATGCAGGTTGCAGTCAGTCCATAAAGCTTTATCCCTGCCATTTCTTCCTCCTCACACTCTTCCCCTGCTCCAGCGTGGTGTCCCTCCCATGGGAGACAGTCCCCTATGAAGTGCTCCAGTGGGGGTTCTTCAAGAACTGCTCCAGAGTGAGTCCTTTCCATGGACTGCAGTCCTTCAGGAACAGACTGCTCCAGCGTGGGTCCCCCATGGGGGTCACAAGTCCTGCCAGCAAACCTGCTCCAGGGTGGGCTGCTCTCCAGGGGCCACAGTCCCTGCAAGGAGTCTGCTCCTGCATGGAGTCTCCACGGGCTGCGGTGTTCTTCACTGTGTATCCACCTGCTCTCTCTGCCATGGGGTTCTCCACAGGCTGCAGGGGGACAACCTGCCTCATCATGGTCTTCTCCAGGAGCTGCAGGGGAATCTCTGCTCTGGCACCTGGAGCAGCTCCTCCTCTCCTTCACTGACCTCAGTGGGGGTCAGGGCTGTTTTTCGCACATTTTCTCACTCCTCTTTCTCACAGCTTTATAGCTTTTCTTCAATACATTATTGCAGAGGTGCTACCAATGTCGCTGAAAGGTTCAGCTTTGGTGGGTCTGTCTTCCAACCAGCTGGAGCTGGCTGTGTCTGACATGGGTGCAGTTGCTGGTGTCTTCTCACAGAGGCCGTCTCTGCAGTCCCCCTGCTACGAAGACCTTGCCACACAAACCCAAAAGAGTTGACAAGTTAGAGGGAAAGCAGGGAATTAAGCATTTGTAGAGTTCTGATTTTCTTTACCAATTCTCAATGACATAGTTTTTTGACAGAGAGCTACCGTATTTTCTGCTAAGGGGAGACTTGGGAATAAAATCCATGTGTTTATGGTAATTACACCCCAACCAGACAGCTCTGGGCAGAGAGCAGCTCCCTGCGTCCTTTAGTCAGAGGAAAGAAGGACCACTTCAACTCAGCTCTTGATTTTGGTGGCTGGGTTTTGGTTTTTAGTTTTAGTTTTGGATTTGGTTTGGGTTTGGGTTTTTTCAACAAAGTACACGACATTTTAAGGACAGTTTCTTCAGCCAGCAGTTCCTATGAAGGTGTGGTGGGCTGAGCCATCGCAGCTGTGTGTACAGTAAAATTCTGTGACCATTTCGTGTGTATGCAGAGAGCTCCGCATCTCTGCTGCAAGGGCAATCATGATTAACCCCCTGAACCTGTCCCTCTAACACTGGGAGTGTCGCCGCCTTGGCTGATCTACCAGATAACTTCTCTGTGAAAAACTGATTCACTTGGGCTTGCATTAAATGTAAATTACTGAAGGTCTTGCTGCTGATCCCCCTCCTTTCAGAGCCCAGTGCTCTGTATCTAAACCCTAGTCCACCTTCAGCATTCCTTTATTTTCCTCTGAAGGCTTCTCTTCGAGCAGTATCTGTGAAGGCAGCACACCCCGTCTTATCTCAGTTGCTCACTGGAAAATCCTTCTATATTTTCTGCAGCTCCTTTCTTCGAGCTGCAGTAGACAAGAGTCACAGCCAAGCACTCAGGACTAGTCCTTTGTTGCCACATGCATTTGTGGTAATCCTGCACCGCAAGTTACCTCGTGGTAAATCCACTTCTCTAGCTCTGGAGGTCACCAGGCTGCTCTGGCAGCTCTCAGAAACAGTTCTCAGGTGTAGCAGAGGGACGGGGGGGAAATCCCATTTAAAAAAAATGTGAAATAGTCAAAATAATGACAGTAAAACTGAGATGTATTTAAGAAGGTTACACATCAATGCAAAATGTCTGTGATGTAAATTGTCCTTCTCTGATGTATCTTCAGTCATTTATCATTGATGAGGAAAGACACATCTTAAGGGGGATTTGCTCTGTTATACAGGCAAACTTCAATGCAAATTAATTCTAAACATAATTTATGGTATAAGACAGCGCTTGCTGTGGAAAATCGGCTGACGGTTTAATTTAAGGCAAGAGTAATCAAATGGTTCTGGTTGAATTTGTTCTAGAAAGCGTACTAGATGGAATGGGGGTTAGGTGATGTAGACAACGATGACGTATGCTTCATTTTTGAAGTGTGTTATTTACCAAACAAACAAGAGTAGCACTAAAGGCCAATTTACTCCAAGGAACCTGACCATAAATATTTAATGATGAAACAGAGGTTTTATCTCTCTTTTCCCACCTCTGAAATTCATGTTCTAAGTGATATGGCTGTGACTGCCGTCCTGGCAGTGTCGGGGACAAGTCTCTACTCTCTGCACCTAGTTTCAAACTATACAGTCATGGGACATAAGGAAAAGGAGGGAGTTACAAACTATCAAAATATTTTTTAAAGCAAATTGCTGTTTCCCTGCTTGTTGCCTGCTGAGCAGATTGCAGGGTAGAGACTCTATTCAGGCTTCTCTAAGATAAATTTTCAGGGGTCAGAACCTAACTAAAGCACCTCGGACAACTCCACAGGCCAGTTTACTTTTCCGGGACCAACCTTATTTCTCCTACTTTGGAGGAAATTGGAATGAACAGTTGCTCTGAAGCTCATTACGTCTTGGATATTTGAAATGGAAGGGACTTACAGGGATGTCCTGTCCAGCAGGTAGATATTAGATGCTGTGTTCATCACCAGAGACTGCAGGAGATAGTGTGGCGCAGCAATTGAAAAGGGAGATTATAGAAACCAGTGGATGAAAGGCCTGTAATGTCACCCACAGCCACAGAATCGAACCTTGCAGGGTTTAAGGGGACGACAAGAAATTTTTCTTGATTTGATGTGAAGCTGTGGGTTTTTTCCCCTGGATTTTGTGATGTATTGGATTCAGTGTCAGATCGTGGGAGCTCTATCTTCTAGGTATAGGCACACAGGAATAGCAGATTTTCTTCAGATTCTTGAAGCATTACATCATTTGATGCGTCACTGGTGTTTATTTGCTGGTGTTTTGCCATCACTTTCCCCTACATATAACCAGTAGCTTCTGTTTTGCTTACTCAGCACTGCTGCTGCTGCAAGGTTGACTTGAATGACTTGCACTTGTGATGAAAAACTCATCTCCCCATCTGTCTGGCAGATCAGGCTTTCATCTTTTGTTTGCTGGGCACAAAAGGTACTGCATAAAATACATCATCTGTTTTACCTTCTGTAGGTTCTTGCCTTGGCCTTGACACTGCTGTGTCTGAGTCCCTTCCGACACTGCCGTAAGCAGGGGGCTGATCTGAATCCTCTGTGTGAGGCTCAGTCATCCTCTGCATTTCTGTGCAGCACAGGGCTTTGTTTCAGGAAAAGCGAGGCTCGATCTGTGTGTCAGGAGCAGGCGCGTGATGTGCTGTTACACCGTGCTGCTCTTTTAGCTAATGAGTGTTTTGCTTTTCCTCCAAAGTCCTTTCTGTGTCATGGAGTGTGAAGCAGGAGGCAGGTTAGCAGGATGAGGAAGGTCAGTGCAAATCCCCAGAGAATAGTTTTCCCTCTGTGAAACCCCTTTACTGCAGAAGCATGGGAAGCATTTCGCGCACCAAACACACAGTAGCCAGATGGGCACTGTCGTGGAGGCACCCACAAGACCACAGCAGCTACCTGAAAATCGTGGATTTATTGCAGTCGAAGTTGTCTGGCACTCTGACAGACCAAAATTAATTACAAGTTGGGATGTCAGTTGGGAATATACACACAACAAATTCCTGAACTCTAAGGAATGCTCTTTAAGGAAGACCCAAAATGCGTACAAGGGAAAATCTCCCACTCAGGGGTGCCCAAACCAAAGCGGAGTGGGGGCTCACCCAGTCCCAGGATGTATCCTCACATGGAGTCCCTTCTGAGGGGAGGGTGTCCCAACTGCAAAACCTGCTAATGTAAGGAGGAGCAGCTCAAGTCTGTTCCCCGACAGGGCTCCTTTTATACGACAGTGAGTGTGAACTGTGGTCATTCTAACGAGCTGGAGGTAAGCACCGACAAGAGGCAGGCTAGGGGAGCCCAGACTCTGAGAGGTCCAGGTGCTCCTTATCAGGCGCTTGTGCAAGCCCTGGTCTTTGTGCAAGCACCTGGTCAGGGTGGCTGTACCTGCCACAGCAACACAGAACTAAAATTGCACTCACAAAAAACCCAAATCATGGGGTGGTTGCTACCAGTCAAGAAGGAGGGATAAACCCCTGCTCTTCGGATGTGTCCTGTGACAGCAGAGGTCCCACATTAATCTCCCCCAGGGACGAGGAGCTGCAGAGCAAAGCAGGAGAGTCAGGCTGGAGCGAGGAGGACATTTCCCAGGTGCTCCAGGGTGTGGATCCATGAGTCAGTTCTCTCCTGGTGAATTTTAGGAGAACTTGTCTGCAAATTGAGGCAGGAGGTGAGAGAGACAAAAGCAAGTGGGTAACGTTTAGGAACTCTTCTTGGATCGCTGTCATAGCCACATCCTGGCTGCAAAACGAGAGCTTACTGGCGTGAAGGACACGTGAACTTGATTTCAATGCATTGCTACACTCAGACTGTTCAGCCTCATGAAGAAAAGATGGGAACTAAGAGAAAAATCAGGTACGAGCCTGAATTAGCTCCGACAGAAGTGAGGTGGCCTCTGAACAAAAGTTTCTGGAGAGATGGGCATATCAGCTTTTCAGAAACGATGAAGTGAGGGTAACACTGCTCAGCAGCAGCTTCTGACGGCACCAGCGTCAGTGCACGGGGCAGAAAATCTGTTAGACAATGCTGGGAGCAATGTGTGTATCTCTAATCTCCTTCCTTTCGGCACGATTAGCATTGCTATGCTGATGCGCCGTGTTTGGGCAGCTGTCTGGCCTAGATGATGGTTCTGAGTCTAGAAATAACGTTGCATTTGGGAATAGATGAGCTTACACAGAGGATGTTAATCAGGAAACGTGTTTTGTGAGACGATGTGTCAGACAAGACTGCTTCATGGAAACTCTTCAAATATATATTACAAGTGAAAATGTGAACATTTAAAATTAGAAAATAAAACCAACAAATGCTTGCAAAGGCAAGTGTCCAAGCACTGCGAATTGCCAGATTTTGATTTTGTTGGGGAAACCATAACACACTCCCCTTGTACAAATAATCAAATCTCTACTAATGTATTTTAGGCTTTTCCCACAGAATTTAAGCTCCACAGGACAGGCTGTGCTCCGCTAATGACCAGCTCGTCAATATTTTGTACAATCCCACAATCACTGGGTGACCTTTTTTGCGCTATTCTTTGCTGCTTAGAAATAACTGAGACAGGATCCTGACAGGGAACCAGGCTCCGGCTGCTCAGGACCACGTGAGACGCCGCATGAGGCAACAGGTACCCACCGACAGTTGCTTAAAGGTACATCTCCTTCTCCCCAGCTCTTCCCGAACATGGATCAGACCTCGATCTGAGGACAGTTATTAATCCATTCCTGCATCAGCGTAGTATGCGAATATTACACAAACATTAATTATTCAGTTCAATTTGTACAAAATACCTTCAATGTGAAGACAGATTATTACCCCAGATTTAGATACAGGAAAATTTTGAGTAAAATTTCCTCTGACTTTCATCAAATAGCGTGAAATGTTCCATGTTACCACTTGCTCCATGCAAGACCCCTGAGGAGGCGGGGTTTCATAACCTATTTAGGGTGTCACCTCCCACCTCTCTTTTACATATCCTTCTTCCTCTGGCTCTTCTCCCCTCTCCATCTTCTTTGCCTTCTGCATTTCATTCTCCTGAGGATTTCTCTGATTTCCCATTCCCTGTGTCCTGTTTGTCTTTGACTTTTCTGAAGGCCACATTGTCTGGGTTTGCATCTCACCCCTCTCCTCCCTGCTAGCCATTTCCATGGCTCTGTTTTTGTTGTCTTGTGCCAGGAGCTCATGGCAGTACCTGGAATTATCCTGGCAAAAAGGAATTGCAGACAGTGCCCTAAGCCCCTGATTTTGCAGCCTACTTTAGTCATGGTGAGGAAGGGTGAGATGATGCTCAGAATGACAGAGAGCAGCTCCAGGCTCCATCCCCATCCCAGCCAGCAATGGGAATGCCATTAGTGGCCTCTTCTCCAAGAAGCAGTCAGACACCAGAATAGACACAACCAAAATTTATGGAAGTGGCTAAGTCTGTAAATCCCTTTATACCAGCACTATGTGCACCAGTGCTTTCCATGGGGTGAAAGAAATACCGTTCTTCTCCTCGAGTAGTGAAATACAACCAGTCTTTGCTTCTTGAATGGCAAACAAAGCCTGGCAGAGGACGGAAAAGCCCAGCCTGCAGGAGACTGGTGTTTGTCACTTGTCATTTTCGACACAGGTACCAGTCCTTTGATTAACTGGTCATGTCATTTAGAATTGTGTGAGAAAGTTACTGCATGACTATGTACACACTTGTTTAAAAGGAAGAAATATCAGAGCCTAAAGTCCTGAAAGAGAAGAGAAATAGCACAGTGAGTGCAGAGCAGAACAGTCTGGGTAGCAAAGACTAGCACTTACTCTATAGTACCAGGTCCTGGAGAAGGAAGGGATGAGGGGATTCCACGTACACTGGTCAACAGCTTTCAGAGGGTATGAGAAAAAAGTGGAAAACATCTTTTTGTTGAAGATCCTGTAAGGCAAATTCTGCGCAGTTCTGTCATCAAGGCTGGAGAGAAGCTTATAAAGAGGTTTCTGTGGAGG
>NW_010413183.1:27594-36890 GCF_000710305.1 Buceros rhinoceros silvestris | reverse complement strand
AAAAGAAAGCCAGCCTCTCCCGAGCAGACAGCACAGAGGACTCCTGAGAAGGATGGTCATCGCTGAGGGAATAGAAATGTACTGAACTGCTGCTGCTGTGGCAGGAAGGAAACGGGAGTGACCGTGAATTTGTCTCATGTATCTGCAAGTGGTGTTTTGTTCTGTCTTGGATCTTTTCTTACCCGTATTTGGGTTAAATGCCTTTGTTTCCCTTTGTTTTGCACTGTGCAAATGTTTGTCTTTGTAATTCTGCACATATGAGCAGCATATTTGAGAAATGCTGTGTGGTAAAAGCGGAGTGATTCAGAGTTAAAGGGGACAGCTTCTCCATCTGCCTGGAGATGCAGGGCTAGTCCTGCAAAGATTTCCATCCTTGTTAGAGACTTGTGAGTCACCCTTGAATAACGTGCCCTGGGTCACCCTATAACAACACAGCCAGAGCATAAGGACTTATTTCATGTGTGTTTGTAGGATCCTGCCTGTTTAGAATTTGCTGAATTCCAGAGGAAATCACTTTCTAACAGGCATGCAGGAAAATATTCACAGAGAGAGATTTACTGTACATCCGTAGCCTCTTTTTCCTCAGGGCATGTTTCTGTTTGTGTAGAAGTAAGACTTAGGCAGCAGCAGTGGAGGTAGTAGTTGTGTAGTGAATGGCCAGGAGCAGACTGCTACTGCTGTAACTCTGCCTGAGACTTAAATGCACTTGAAATATTTAGAATTTTTCATAAATTTTATTTGATCATCTGTTCAAACACCAGCAGCACATAGTATCCAATTCATGATTTATTTTCTGCTTTTTATTAAATCATGACTGTTTCTCTGGGCATAAGTTTCCTCGCACAGAAACATGCAGCTTTCTGAATCCGTAGCTGATTTAAGATACATGGGAGTGGAATAATGGAAATCCTATTTTCTCCTAAAGCAAAAGATGGAAATTGCTATACCTGAGCAAACTGTAGCCCAAATCACTGGTCACTATCCAAATCTTGCAGGCCTGTTTTAATTAGGAAGTTGAATTGACTTGAGAAGTAATATAAATTCTTGGTGTAAACTTGTTTGGAAAAACCTCCGTAGAAATAAACAGCATGAAATCTCCTTGCTCACAGATCCTCAGGCTTGTCTTCCTAGTGGGATCTTGGACTAAGAAACACTGTCCTGTTTCTCATTCTAGATGTGGGAGTGCGGCTTTCCTCCTCCGGGGCACACATCCTGCAAATCAGGATCCCAACCCACGCACCTGCGGCCAGGGAAGCTGCTGTGGTTGGGTGTCCTCGGGGTGTGCCTGCGCTCAGATGTGCTGGGGAGCAGATTCTTTGTGCCTGGGTCACTTCAGGGAAGGGTTTAATTGCTTGAGGCTGAAAGAAGTGCATGGCAAATCCACCCATTCCACTGATTTCTGTGTTCGTCTTTGGGTCAGCACCCTCCATGGCAGCCATTAAAATCTTTCCATGTAACTATATCGCCAGGAAAAAATTCTGGCAATTGAATGAAGATAAACCACCTGATCCATCTGAACTTGTGGACTCGGCAAACCGGGACTGGGAAAACCGTCACATTTCTGGTAGTTACATCTGCTTAGGGCAAAACCATACCGTAAGGACAACCCTTCACATGTTAACACTTCAGCTTCAGAACCTGGCAATATTAGGAAAACGGAGGCAAAGGGGTTAAAAAACAATGACAACAAAACAAACAAACAAACCAACCAACCCAAACACAAAGATCAAATGGTAGAAGACTAAATGCATAGTGCAGTGCTTGCTTCTAAAAGCGCTGCCAAGATTTGAAGAACAGCTATCTTTCCACAGCTTATGAACGCTCTGCTCTTGCTTCCTCTCATCCCACCAGCTGAGACATTACACAGACTCGGGGATGCTGTGCAGGTTTAATCGAACCTCTCTCACTTTGCACCATTCTCCTCACAGCACCTCTCAGGCTGTGATGTGGTGATGGGGTGTGTCTCTCCATCAGATCCTCTCTGCTAGATTAGAAACTGCGGCCAAATAGAACTAAGTGCTCAAACAATTTGGATTTGTGCTGATGGCTCAAATCTGTGCAAATGGATTCACTTAGGCTGGTTTTTTTTTCAGCATATTTCAGGCCACATCAGTTTTTTTCTCTGCACCATCACCAGTCCGATCTGTACCTGACTGTACCGGCTGGGGTGTGTGTTTTTTTTTCAGCATATTTCAGGCCACATCAGTTTTTTTCTCTGCACCATCCCCAGTCCGATCTGTCCCTGACTGTACCGGCTGGTTTGTGTGTTATTTCTGCTTCCACAGCCGATGTGGTTGTATGTCAATGACTGATTCAGATCAAACCTGTGTTGCTGGCTGATCCGTCAGTAATAGGGCTGTTACTTAGCTTTCATTTGCAGTGGTGTATGGAGGGAAGACCTGTGCTTTGTCCTTCTGTACCTGAAGAGCACCGGGGAATGTTCAAGAACCCCCCTGGGTATTCTTCTCTAGTTATAATGCCTGGAAACCAGGAATATGGATATAGCAAATATTCTGATAGGCATAATCAAGATAACTTCCTCACTGGTGCAGGCCACATTCAGTAAATCACCACTGGTCAATGGACTGGGAGTGAAGGACACTGGTCCCAGATGTGGGTTTAAGTGGTATTTCCTCCCTCTGTTGTAAACAGGCATCAGTCGCTTTACCTGTGAATCTGAGGTGCAGACTGATTACTGGGGTCATTTTTGGCCGAGCTACAAAATAAATATTCTTGGCTCTGTTAAGATTCTTCTGCTTTTAATGAGTCTCAAAAAGTCCCTCGCCTGGGGATGATCACTTGTGCTGGCCCAGCGCAGCAGAAACAGGCTCAGGCGCATTACAATAATCATCCTGGCCAGTGGAGATCCAGCTCCCTTACGGAAATAATTTCATATTTCCACCTAGAGAAGGTCTTTATTAAAACATTTGTTAAGTTTTTCTTTGAGAGCACAGACTCACAGTTATATCTGCTCCTCTCTTCCTGCCTGAGATAGGTGACATTTCAGTCACTCAGCCTCTTTGACACAGGGGCGATGTGCCATCCCACAGGCTCTGCTGCCATCCATCCGGCTGGCCTTTGCACAAGTGAGGAGCTAGGCGACTCTGTGATGCTTGTGCTGCCACACAACTCATTTAATTCAACAAGAGAATTGGCGAGACACCGAATGTACCATGTTGTGGGGACTGTTTGTCACCTCTGTTTGATTGACAGTTTACTTTCTTCAGCACGATGGCTGACTGACTGACAGGGAGATACTGAGCTGCCAACTTCATCTCCAATAAATATAATCCCACTATTGCAGGGGGAGTGAGAGTACAGGACTACCACGTATTTGCACTGTCACCCATGACCATAAAAACGTGCAGGGGTTGGTGTTCAGGGCACTTCCATTTGCTGCTTTCCTATTGAACCTGGGAGATACGACGGCACCCACACACCTGATCTTTCAGCATCTCGCAGCCTGCTGATCACCACTTGTGCATTTAAATCGAGAGAAACTGCTGCCAGAGTTCTGGAGGTTTAAGACACAAAGGAATCCGAATTTATGTTGAGAAATAACAGCTTCTGTTACAGCTGTTAATGTCTCTTGAACACTCAGACTAACTTTAGGAATAGACTAGCTTTGGCCTGCAGACTCCTTTCAGGAGAGGAAATGTAGGTGTGTAAGAATGGGCGTCACAGAAGTGAGTGCTTTGACCAGGGCACTGGCTACACACGTGAGTAGATTATACTACAGAGAGTAAATGAACTCTATTTCTGTTCTCTTGGGGCATTTCAACCCCTTCTTTCCAAACCAGAGGTGGCAAAAGGATCTTTCCTTCAAATTGAGAGTGTCCAGGCAGTTGGAGAGCATGTGGGGTTCTCAAGCCTAGGTCTCTGCTTTATCTAAAGAAATATTAGTACATATCCTACTCCTCTGTGAACACCCGAACAAACCAGCTGCTTGGAGATTGTTGTGCAATGGGCCTTTTAGCAGCTGCTTCGTCTTATGCTTTTCCACCTTACAAAATGTAGCGAAGCCCTTATTGTGAGCAGGTTTTCTCTACTCGCCACTGAATGTCCAGACTACTAGATGATAGAGGTTTGTTTGGGTTTTTTTCTTGTCTTTTGTTTTAGGAAACACCCTCAGGTGGAGGCATCCGACATTTCTAGTTCTTCTGATCAATTCTGGCTGTAAACACTGCAATATCTGTAAACCAGCCTACCAGAGATTTGATCTAATAATGGTATGGATATTCCATTACTTCATATATTTGAACTAAAGACATGTTTTTTAATCTGTGGATAAGGCCTGAAGAAGTATTGTAGGTACACCACCACCGGAAAACAACAGACTCTTGGGTGAGAGGTAAAAGCGGCTAAAGCCCTATTTAAACACTTATTGTTGTCACGCAAGACAATCCTTTTCATCCTTGATGCCTGTGGCTGTCCCAGAGCACCCAGGAGCTGGGCACAAGATGGGAGGAAGGCACGTGAACTCACACCCAGTTCCCCTTCTAGCTTTTTGTCACCAGAGGAATGGGAGGATTTGACTGGGCATTTTTTGCCCACCTTTAACGAGAAAGAAAATGTCATGAAGTCAAGAGGCTTGAGAACTCGTGGAATTCTACTGGCTGCCTGCAGGGAATTTCAAGTACCAGCAACATAGATTTTATTCAGAGTTTTCCTTATTTAGAACTACATTGTGGAGTGGAACGCTAAGCACCAAGTTGTGCTTACGGAGCTTGAGGTAAATTGGAGACTTGATGGAAAGGGATGAGGATGGCTAATACAATTTGAAAACTGCTTACTCAGAAATTAATGTATTTTCTTGCCTGTTCCCTGCTGCTGCTACCAAATCCCAGAAAGGCGGTTTTTTACAATAAGGACTGAGATGCATTTCAGATGTGTTAACAGTATCCCAGGGGGGAGTGAGCTGTTGCTGTGCTCCGTGTAATAAGATACATATTGTAATGAAAAGAGGAGAGCGTAATTATTTAAGCAAACAGTCCAGTAGCTGGAAAATTCATCTGTCATCCAGCCCAGGACTGAGCCCTCTCCCCGAGCTGAGGTAAAGTGGCATATTTCTGTTGACGTCAGTGGAATAAACCTGGTTTATTTCTACCTTCGATTTGGCCTTTTACCCGAAGAACTAGGTTGTGATTCAGTTAGTAGAGGCGAGCATCTAATGGAAGAGTATGGCGAGTTGACAGGGCCAAGTTTTACAGAGTATATGTAGAATGAAAATGGTCTTTTTGCTAAGTTAAGTACCAGTGACGCATGGATCTCGAGGCCGCTCTTAGCAATAGAGCTGTAAATCTCATTCTCTCTGAGTTTCAAGAAATACAATATCTGATCAATAAACTGACCAAACACTGATTATTTGTAGTGGAAAGTTGCCTCCCTGGCTCCTAAAGCTGTGGAGCACAGGTTGTTTCCAACTCGTGAAGGCACTTTATTATATGTGTAGCCCAAAATAACAGATCAATCTCCTATCCCTAAAGCCAAGGAGCCTATTCTGTCCTAGAAACAGTGAGACATAAAACTAGGTCTGTCTTCACAAGACCTGAATTTATTTGGCCACAGTAAGATGCATTACTTAGAGCTCGATAGCAATTTGCCTTCTTGGGGGTAGGAGACATGCAGTGAAGTGCTACATGGAAGCGGAGTATTTGTATTCAATGCACAAATTCTTCCAATGATTTCCTATTATAAAAAAAAGAAAGTCAAAACCTAAAGTGCTTACAGGTGACTTAAGTATGGTTCTGTGTTATTTTGATGGTGATGATGATGGTAGTGTTGATGATGGTGTATGTCTTAAAGTTTATTTGCCCAGTTTCAAAGAGGAAATTGGATCTAGGATCATTCAAAGCTTCATCAAATGGAGAAGTTGTAAAATAAAAATTACTTCCTGCACAGTGTTAATAAAATTTCCCTTCCTGCATCTCCTGCCCTCCATGTATAACATTCCCCCCATAGGTTCATAATGATGATTCAATCTCCTTCTCTCTTGCTTTATGGGAGTCAGTAGCTGAACTCTATTTAGATTGATGGTTCTTTGCTTGTTATTAACAAGTGGCAAATTAGTGAAGATGAAGAATAATGAAAGAGGAGGTTCAAATTCAGCTTCCTCTGCACCACAGGGTTGTGATTTCAGACAGATTTTTCCTAATTTGAGGACAATGACAGTGAATTGATAACATTCTGGGTGTGTTAGGACTCGGTGTGAAAGCTGATAAAGCATCTCATGACCTTTTTGCTTCAGATTTAATTATCCCCCCAAACAGCTCTTTATTCTTCCCTGCTGATGCTCCCACTGGCCTCTTTCCCATCACTTGGAAAACTTCTCGAAGCCTGGCTAGACTGCAGCGAACAGTGCTATCATTATTCCTTACATGCCAGTTGGAGCTCCTGCAACTGTTTCATAACTGGTGCTCCAGACAATTTCTCTGCTGTTCTCAGTAGAACAGACTGGACATATCTGTTTATATAAAAATTTTTAGATCTGTCTGTATCCTCCAGGATGGTAAAAATTTCCTGTAGTAGTTTTCTGGCAGAGGACAGGGACCTGGGGGAGCTCTGTTCCCCACTCTACTGTTGATGCAACGGGAAGAAGCCAGGAAACCTGCATCTCCGCATCCTTCCTTGCAGGTAGGAGGGGAAGCTTCACACGGGGCTATGGGATCTTGCTCCAGGGCTGTCTTCCAGATCCACTGGGCTTCCAGGAAGCTGGGGCAATCTCCCTGTCTTTTGTTCCTGGCAACATCAAAGGTGACACCTTTGAGCAGCTTCCTCCAAGCAACATCTAGTAATATATACAGATATTGAAACAGATATAGTTTGGTTTTGCAGCACCTGCAATCCACACCATCCACACTGCTGCTGGGGAGGAGGGAGTCAACCACACACACCAGAGCTTAGCTACATGGCCTAGTAACCGCTGAAGGGCTCTGCTCAGGACTGCCCTAAGAATCCAATAAAGAATGGGCTGGTTTTCCAAAGATAGAGATGATAGTTATTATTATTTTTGCTGTAACCAAAATACTAGGTTCTTTAACCCACATTTTAAAATGTGACACCTGTCCAGAGCAGCACTATTCCAATTTCTGGATTTTCAGCCTGCTTAGAACAAAGCTCAGTGAAGAGCTGCAGGTGTCTGGTCCCAAACCATTCATGAAAGGAATACTGCCATTCTGAACAAAGGAATCAGCAAAGTACTGCGCCTTCCGGGGTGCTGGTGTGCTTCAAATGGGACGGATTTCAGCCTCTCACTAGGATTTCACACTGCCTTCCAGCAGCGATTTCCCCATCGTTCCATCCACTGCTTGATTTCTGTGGGGAAATAATGTTTGCAGATACTCTTGCAGCGCCCACTGCACTTTGAAGTCAGCCTCTCGCGCTAACTGTTGGCACTGAGATGCTAGCACAGAGGATTTATGAGAGGTGACAGCTCTTGAAAGAAGGCTTTTCCAGACCTAGGAAAGGAGTATAAAAGTGATCACTTCAGAAGCAGCTCGTTCCTGTCCTAACTCACTTTGAATATAAACATGTGATTTACAAGGTCTTCTTATGGGGGTTATCATCACGGCATGGAACCTTTACAATGCCTGTAAAGCTATGGAAGATTTCCAGCCTGACTGACCATTTCTGTGGTCTTTCTAATCCAGCTCCCATTAAATCAATGAGGATCAAGACCACGGCAGAAAGCACTAGATGATCAAAACAAGAGGAAATTCAAGCAGAAAGCAAACATTACACATCTTGCGTACAGGAATCAAATATGAAGGCACAGCAAGTGAAGGAGTATTGGGGAATACCACAGAATTTGGGAAAATCTACTTTTCAATCACTGCTGCTGGGTCAAGATGCTGAGATAGAAGCTTCAAGCCAAAAATGTTCTCAGATATCTTGCAGGAGCGATTCAGATAAATCTTAACCCCCATACCACTTTCCCACCTCTCAGAGCTGTGGATACTCTTTATCTGGAAGGTAAGAAAATTAAATTGTTTATTCATTAATGGAATTAACAGCAATAGTTGAAACTGAAGATGGGTGCAAGGACTTCGTTAGCCCCCCAAAAGCTATAAAGTTCTATAAAAGACTGATGCATTCAGTGCTGACAGAGACAAGATAAAGCACAGGGAATACAGACTCACAGCATCATGGGCTCTCTGTTAGCTATTACCATCATGAAGGAAATCTTGGAGACACTTTGTATAGTTCTCTGATGGTCAACACGCAAACAGCAAGTTATGAATTGCTAGGAAAAGAATAGACAATAAAGTAAGAAGCTTCATAACGTCACTGTGTTGTACACCCATATCTGGGACTGTCTGCACCTCCCTCAAAATCAGCAGAATAAAACCTCAGAGGAGAACTGAAAAAAGGGAAAAGAAAAATGCCAGGTATTGTGAGAAGTGGGCGTGATTTTGATCTGAGGAGAGACCAAATACCCAGAAGCCCCTTAGCCTGAACAGGAGAAATTTGAAGGGTTATATATTTAGGGATTTTTAGCACTGGGAGTGTAACAGATACAGCGAGACGAGAGTAACCATTCACAGCTAACCACTCCACAAGCGCTAAAGGACACCAAGACAGACTATAAGGCTGTTTTATAGAACGAACAAAGTACACACAAGAGGAAGGATCACCCTGCATTTGCTCTTACCTTAACCTACTTCTAAGCGTCTGCTCCTGGCTGTTGCCAAAGGCAGGGTGGGTGAGGAAGCGGGATCCTAGGTTAGGGACTGCAGTGGGCCATTCTTACACTCTTCCGTTCCTTGTATCCATGCTCTTCAAGACGATCTCTCACATACCCAAGGGGTGTTTAACGTACAGTCTTAAGGCACTTCAGCACTTACATTCCTTCAAGGTTTTTGGCTACCTCATAAGTATAGCAGCAGGTCTTAACTAGTCTCCAGACATAATGCACAATCCTTCTAAGCTGGTTTAGCTTGATTTATTGGGAAAACACAGAAGGCCAGACGAGATTACTGCTCACACATCGTGTGCTGCACCTGGCTAGGAACAGTGCCAGATCTGTCTCAGCAGACTCCGCGTTAAAATTCAATGAAAGAAGCAGCATTAAAGGTATCAAATCCCCTGTAATGTACATCCTTCCGCAAGAAAAATGAAGAGATCTTATGTACCGTGGAATAACACGTACACTGGGGCTTTTTTCTTTTGAGGGATGCTGGAAGCATTACATATAATGTGTGTATATATATTATATAGTATATGTATGATATAGCTCTTTGTTCTGAACTTTTAAAATATTGGCTTACATTCTTCGGAAATGCTGTTGTTCGGCTTCT
>NW_010413183.1:18749-27483 GCF_000710305.1 Buceros rhinoceros silvestris | reverse complement strand
CTTTCCCTCTTTTTTATCTTTTTATCCTGATTTTTTTCGTTTCTGGTCTGTGGATAGCCTCTGCAGTGCCCCTGACATGACACTTTAAGAACAGATGTCTGAACTAGATAAATACACTGTAACTGAGTGTTAGAAAAAACATACACGGGCTTTACGACAGACTTGTCAAGGAAACCGCAACACGCTTTCTTGATTGGGCATTCTGATATCACATTCCTCATGCTTAATTAATTTTCCTTTTCTTAACATGAGACTAACTTGTATGATCAATTCAGTTCCTCTGCCAACATTACTCCAGACTATGTGCACACGATAGTATGTAGATCATAGGCTCGAACTTCTCTGAAGCAATGAGCACATTGTGCTGGCAGCAGGAAACCCCTCAGCAGCAGAGAGCTAGTGATCCTTGGCTGGGTTTGCTTGGAGTTTTCAGGGTTTCCTCTGCCTCTTCCATGATTCCTGTCTCAGCTAGGCTAGCTTCGGGGGCTCTCCTGAAAGCCAGATAACCAAAACAGCTCAGTTTAGAATAAATCCTTTTCAGTTTCAATTATGGAAAGCATTGAATAGAGTCTGCAAGGAGTTGTCCCAGCCCAGCTGAGGGGTCAGCCAGCAGGGAGCAAGAGGAAGGTCTGGATGGTGGAGAGTAGTAAGGGGGAAAGACAGGAAAACTTTTAAAGCTGGTCCACTGCTAAAACTAATATCCGGCTGCACTACACTCGATTGTTGCAGGAATAAGCCAGCAGCAAATTACTGTTCTCTGAAGCAAGAGAGTCACAAAGGTAATTACACTTCAAAGAAGTAATTCTTCCTTGAGCTTCCCTTGTAACAGCGTGGTTTGGCTGCTGCTGCTCGCACAAGGCTCTGTCAGAGCCAGCCCTGTCCCTCGCATTTCCCAGTGCCCCACATGCATGTAGAAACCGAGGTGCGGGGCTGATTTTCCTGTGGGAGTCCCCTGGCAGGTTTGGTGTGAGGGCAGGCAGAGCATCACCGTGGTGCTGCCGCATTGCCTGTGCCTGTGCCAGAGGCTGAGGGGACCAGCTGCCTCTGCTGCTGTCACCAAGGCATGGGTCGGGATGAGCTCTTACAGGTCCCCACTGCGGCTGCTCAGGACAAGGTGCTCCACATCACCCCAGGACAGCAAGCCTCTCCTAGACACATAACCTACTCTCCACCTCAGAGCTAGACTTTCCTCCCCATTCTCTCCGACCCTGTTTCCTTTCTCTGTTTATTCTCTGCTCCTCTCCTGTAATTCCTGAGACATGATCGTTCTACCTGGTGCGGCGCTGGTAAAGCCTCAGCCACAGCACCACATCCTGCGCCAGGTGAGAGTGCAAGGGAAGCAGCAACGTTCTCATCCACTAGAAAACCAGCCACAGAGGAAAAAATGGGTTCGTTTAGCCTGACCAAGAGAAAGATGTAGAGGGAACATGACATCCCCTTTCAGATAAATGAAAGGCCCTTCCCAACAGCTCTTTGCCCTCCCCGGTGCCCCCAGTCTGGCTGAGGGTCTCCGCTGTGGCCTGTTGGGGGGCCCTTGGAGCTGGCTGGGAGTGACTGGAATTGGCTGTGTCCCACGAGGGGCAACTCCGGCCGCTTCTCACAGAGGCCACCCCACAGCCCTTCTGCCAGCACCTGGGCATGGACACCTGATGCTCAAAAGTGGAGCTGTTCCTGCCTTGGGCAGGGCGTTGGATGGACAGCTTCATCCCTCCTGGTCATGTGGGCAAACTGGATCCTGCTGGGGAATCTGGATGTCCGTGCCCCAGAGGGCTGGGAGAAAGGCGGATGGGCTCCAGACAAGCACAGGGTGAGAAAGCGTCCTCTGTCCCATCAGCAGGTGCAGAGGTAGGGAGGAGGGGCCCAAGGGACCCCTTGAGGCCCCTGAGATACCATCACCCTGGAGCAGCTTCATTCTTGTGTCCCTCCCATTAGAGGAGCAAACGGTTAGTCCTAGCCTGAGGTGACAGGTCTCACACGGAAGGAGAGGGTCGATTGGTTATTTGGCATCACTGCCTTAGTGCCACTCACACTTCGTTCAAACCTGTGTCAATGGCCATATCGTGGGGTCTTAGTTCCGTTCATTGACCCTCCTCTACCCTCCCTGCATGGGAGTTTAAACCAGGCTCGGCTTGGCCAGCCTCTGCACTACAAACTTAACGACGAGGGAGAAATCACCCTGACGAAATGCATACGCAGCTCCCCACACTAAATCACACAGACTAAACCACACACTTTGCCGGCCACGCTCAGGATGGAAAGTCATTCCCTTCACGAACCCTCCCCTTGATTTAAATAGAGGGTTATGCAGCTGCCGCTAATTTTCAGTCCCCCCTCGCTGCTGCCAGTGGCCACTCTTCGTGGGATACTGCTGCCATACACTAAGCGTATATTAAAGCTTTCCAGCACTTTCGATAACATACATCCTGCGTGCCTGTACTGTTACTAACTTGCACAGTCACCACTTGTGTAGGGTCTGAAACTGCCGTTCTTTGTCTTTTCACCAGACTGAATTTCAGCTGATTTTGACTGGGAGGTTGCAATCCTATTTTTGCAGGATGCACTGATGGCGTAATCAGCATTTACAACAGTCTAACCACGCTGATAACGTAACCATCGTTCTGCACTGAAGAAAGCTAGAAGATGAGTTCCCATCTCACAGAGGTAGATAATTTTTTTTTTCCTGTTTCAGCTGCACCTATATAATGGTGTCCTCAGCAAACTTCTGCTTGTTAAGGACAGTATCTCAATTAACCTGAATGGTTTTCAAATGAAAACAGAAAAAGAAGTGCATGGAAAGGCCACCTATAAGCAATTCAGAGTGAACCGCTGCAACTGCAATTTATTGTCGGCTTGCAATTCTGAGATGGACCAAAGGTAAATCACTGCATTCTGAAACAAAGCAAAAATGATCGACAGTTTTTTCCCTCCTTGTCGAATCTGAAGATAAAACAACCCAGCTCCTGAATACGCAGGAGTTGTTTTACACCCACCGAGTGTTTTTAGCTATTTAAAGACAAAGCAGTGCTGTATGATTTTGTCCTTATGCTCACAGCCCTTCCCATCTGGAATCAAGGTCTGAGTCGCTTCAGAAACTCTCTTTCTGGCAACCTCCCCTATGCTGAGCTGAAGACCCAGCGTGTTCCCTCATCAAAGCAGCAGGAGCTGCTCCTGCCAGGGTTTTTACACAGCTGCCTGGCTAGAGCACTAGGTAAAATGCGCTCCAGCACATAGACCCAGGTTCCTCTTTTGAGATGGATCTGCCCAGAGGAAGCTGCCACTCAGGAGAAAGGTGCAAGGAGCATCGCCAGACAGACTGATGCTGCTGCCCCTGCTGAAGGGGAAGCTGGGAAGAGCAGCTGGCTCAGTGACTCCGTTTCGAAAAGCGAAGTGTGGTCAAAGCACGCAAGCGATTGCTGTCTTTTTCAGTTTGGAGATGGGCAGAATAATACCGCTCTCATGTAACTGTTGCACAGCTTTCATTGTTGGTAAGTCTCAGAACCAGAAATGTAAAGCTCTGATTTCTGTAGGAACCAGACCTGCACCAAACATGTCGAACATCTCAAGAGAAAACCTGTAATCTAAAAAGCGTCTTATCTGGAAGACGGCGAATCTAAGCTTTTGCACATTAGTTGTGGCCAGGTTTCACATTACCTGATATTTTGAGAATTGCAGGAAGTCTGTTTTCAAAGCGTGGCTTTACATCCAAACCTTGCCGATGAGTCAGGAAGGAGTGCCTGTGTCCTAAGCTTGGGACAACCGGGCCAGAATCAAACATGAAACAAAATGTTCTTATCAAATTCAGCACACAGCATGCAACCCTGCACGCGTACAGCGGAGACCTCTAAGGTGGGGTCGAACCGGAATTTCCTGGCTTTGTTAAGAAGTAAATGTTAACCATGGAACATCATTAGCCACTTTTGATCTTTCAAGAACAACTTGCCACAAAATGAGAAATTGCTTTTCCCTGATAATGAGGCAGCTTTCCTTGAGCTGTAGCAATACATTTGCTCCACAGTTCTTTCTTGGTCGTAGAATCCTGCTCGCTAAAGACTTCCAGGCTATCAGTTGGGTAAAATTCAGCCCTCATTCTCTGGGATCTTAGGGAATGTAAATTTTCTGGTTGTCAAGACACTGCTGTTTATTGTGAGTTATTCCCTGACTTCTTCCTTCGCTTCCGCAGAAGAGTAATGGGTCCTTGCGTTGAACAGGAGCCACATTTTGTGTCTGCTTTCAGAGCGCTCTGCACCGCAGCCAGCTCCATGTTTGCTCCAGCTGTGCAGAGTTAAGGCAAAGGGGATGGTTAGGCGATATGTGCAGGAAATGAGATAATAACAAAGATGAAATACGACTTGAGGAAATTGCAGAAATTGTTGAGGAAACAATGGGGAAGATCCTGATTCAGGAAAGCCTGTTTGTCTGGCTCCAGGAGGGTTAGCAAATAAACCCCAAACCTGGATGTTCCCATCAGGAGCAGGAGAAAGGAGAGGGTGAAAGTGGCTGTGGCTGGAAACAAATGTCTCATAACAAGAGAAACGTAGGTACCATTGGGTAGATGTGACTTTCCAAAGGACTCAAGGGGGGCGGATTTACCTAAGGCAAGGAGCTAACGTGCTCTATGCAGATACACTTTTTGCTGCTATGATTTTTCCTTCTTTTTCATATTTAAAAGAGTAGGCAATGACTTTTGTTTGGAAGTGGTTTTTTAGCCTCTCTCTCAGCCACTGTTCAGACACTCTTGAGAATGAGCTTTTGGTAGCGATGAGAGTCAAAGAATAAATGATGCTCCTACATCTGGAACTGTGCTGGGTGGCACTGAGGGTATTTGAATCTTGGGATCTTGGGACTGAGTCTGGACACAGCACTGAAGAAGGCTGGGGTCGACCAAGAGAAGGACACTCCACCCATCCTGAATGCTAGTCCTCAGTGCTGGTCCTGCAGGTGCTCCAATCATACATCTGGCTTTGTAACTGTCATGCCCTACTTTATGCTTAATTCCCATCCTCACCCGCTCTCAGTCTGAGATTAGGTGGAGGAAAGGAAGTGCCCTCCATGGTGTTTAACGCATAATCCTAAACTGGCACAGCCATGAACCAATGTTTAGGAATCACAGACAAAGCACCTCAACCTTTCTGAGTGATCAGCTTTGGGCACAGGAGAAACTTTGGTTGTTGGGGAGCAGTTTGATTCTAGAATTGCTGTTTCCCCTGCACTCACATTGCTGATTTCAGCAAAGTTGCAAGACACAGTTAAACCTGATGAATGTATCTTATTCTGCACAAAAAGAAAATAACTTCAAGTCAAACGTGCTCTTTGATGGAACTGGTCACACAGGATATTTCTGGCCCCAGAGCAGTACAGGTAGCTCCTATCCCAGCCAGTTTGAGGCGTTGTTTCCAGGTTTGGGCAAATGACTTACTTGGTTTGTGTCTCATGAAATTTTCCATCTCTATTTCCACACACAAAATATATTCTTACAGCCGCAGGCAGATGTGGGCACCACAACACTTCCAGCCAAGTGACAGTACGTAATGACATGTAGCCACTTCTAATTTGTATTAAAACTCTCTACATTGTAAAACACTTACAAGACACTTAGCAAATGAGACAGAGGGGGACACCCGTCCTCTTTTGGTTAAGCTTTTTTTCTGTTCAGTTTTCAGCCTCTCCACGTTGCACATCACTAACATTTCTAGAAGCAGTTGAAGAAGGAGGATTAGATTCCCCCTCCTGTTTTGCTTCCCCCTTTTGCCTTCTCGCTTTTGCCCTTTCTCTAGAACTGCAAATTTTGTTCACCATGAAAAGCAGTGTCAGTGTCTAAGGTTCAGAAACCCTCTTGCTGCGATAAACCCCCTGATACTCTTGGAGAGTCGGACATTGTACAACCAGGCTCTGGAAAGCCGCTGCAGGGAGTGGATTCTTCCTGCTTTCTCACTGTTACAAACTGGGGAGATACTTCACTGATTTTGCTGAAACGAGAAAAAAATCAAGCACCACATTCACTATTCAGCGCAGATCATCCACTCTCTATTATGAGCTGAAAATACCATTACAGGAAGCATTAAAATGGCATAGCTACTAGTAATGAGCATCTGTGTATCTCTATTATATTGGGGTTTAGATAACAAGGAGTAGTGAATGAAAAGGGCCTCACCCAGGCTGCCAAAAAAAAAAAAAAAAGAAGATGAGGAAAAGAGAACACTGCCCTAAGTAGTTCTTTTTCTTCTTGAAGGCTGTTAATGAAAAGGGGGAAAAAAACAGCACTTGAAATGAAAGATGTGGAGGATCTGCTTGTGCTCACACACATTCTCTGTGTGCTGAAGCCTGTAACAATGGAAGGAAATGATAGCAGCGAGCAGCATTGCCCTCCCTCAGACTGAGCAACTCGCACTGCAAAAGCATTTTACAAGAATAACCCAGAGTACAGTAATTAAAGCTGATTCGGCTTCTCAAAAGGCTGCTTCAAGCTTTTGTGCTGAACCTTCACAAATTCCACAGGGCTTCATTATTAATTGTGCTCCCCCCACACACTGCTCGCTTTGGGATGGTTCTGCTGTCACAGGTTCAGGATTTCTCACAGGCTTTTCTGTGCATAACTGAGACTTGTCAGGAGACGGACAGGTTTTTCCAAGCATTTTTCCCCTTTGTCCTGCCTCTCTTGCGCCTTGTTCCCTTGGTAATTTTTTGTTTGCTTGCTTTTTAATTTGCTTCTCCATTTTCTTTCAAAGAGTCTCGGGCAGAAAGGACTGATGTGGGGGCTGGATGCCTTTCTTGCAGCACTCTGAGATCGTATGTCAAACCCACCTGAATCTCTTAATACCTGATCTCTCTCAGGAGCTGGTAGATTCATGCCAAGGCAGGCGGCCAGGCATGCAGCAGCTGTGGGTGCACGCACACATCTGGCCTTGAATCCAGATTCCTCCAGACATCAAGAGAGATAGATACAGAATTTACAGGTTGCTGCTGGATAAGGGAATCTGAGCTGGCTGGGACCGTTGGTGTCCAGCACGGGGCAGCCCAGGCCTCCCCTCCCAGCGGCCACCCTACAGCTGCCCCTACCAACACTGGGCACAGAGACACAATGAACTCCAGAGGCCCCTTCCAAACTCAGCTATTCCATGATTCAGCAGTTTTGTGATACGGGAGTTGATGCTGTGTGGAGGTGCCAAGTTCTTCTTGTCTGCCCCTTATCATGGTTGGGCCATGATGTCCTCCTCCGCTCCTTCCTGCAGAACCCAGAAGTTCCAGCAGATAACCTACGACTGGCTCAATGCAAGTAGCTTGCAAACACTCAGCTACTCTTGAAATGTAAATCATTTCCATTTGCTTGAACCAGAGTAAAACTCTCTTTAGTTTAAAGCAAATCCTTGAACACAATTTTCATCTTTAGAACAGAAAATGAGAAAACAATTACCACGGCACAGCTCTTTTTCCCTCCTTCTTTTCTATTGCAAAAGTATTTTAAAATTCTTTTTCTTTCCCAGTGCACACTAGCAGGGGAATATATGTTAATGCCACACAGAAATGACATTGTCTTTTCCCCCAGACAGACAGCAGGTTTTTCATTTACTAACCTACCACCGACTGAACCGAATGAAACTGTGAATTGTAAGAGTGATGTGATGTATCTTAAAAATCCAAAGATATCAAACAGATTCAAACATTCTTTGTTTGTTTATCCAAAAGCAGCATGTACCGGAGGACGGCCAAAGTCTGGTAATAGACTTCTGAGCCTCTCTCCGTCTTGTTTGAGCTCCACGGTAGCAGAATCAAACTGATGCTTTCTTTGACTGCAAGCTCTGCACCCAGGAGTGTTTTGAAAAAGGAGTAACGGGTGGGTGGCAAAGCCTTGGGTTCTTCCTGGCTGTGAACATGTGCAATATAATTTGGTTTCTTTTTTAAAAACTGTCTTCTGAAGCATCAGGTTAAGAACATGAGATCTGGAGTGTTCATCAGTCTAACAGGTGTTGACCAGGAAGACACAGAGACCTATTAGCGTCACGTAGACGCGACTCAGTTTGTGCACAGTATCGCTGATAGACCATCCAAGAGAGAATAAGAGTCAGAGATAAAGTCGAGTATATGTGGGGCTAAACAGAGCTTGGTCATGCCTGAAGTTAATATAGAATTTTCTTATCTCTAGAAGAGTCCACTGAGCAGCAATCTAACTGTTTTTTAATTTACCAAAGTTTTTTCTTCTCAAGGCCCAGAGGAAAGACAGACACCCATAAAGTGAAAAGAACTTGAATAATCTCTTCTGTTTCATCCTGTGTTCTCTAGGGATTCTGCCCTCATCTCTCCCACAGCCCACCTCATTTTCTGACCTGAGGCTTCTGGATGCTCAGAGAGACACATCAAGAAAAAAATAAATTCCCATTGTGCCTGGGTAGAAAATAGCATCCCGTGTCCTTAGCAGCAGAGCTGGCTGCGCAGACCAGCCTCTGCAACCTCCAGGCTTCAGTACTGAGAGTCACAGGGCTTCATCTGGGACAGACTGCAGGAGCTCCTCTCGCTTTGTCTCATGGGTCACTTCCTCTACACAAATTTCTGCCCCCTTCCCAGCTTCCCGGAGGATGTGGGGTCCATTTCAGCGTCTTCAGAGGGGAGTTGGTGCCTGACATTCCAGCAGGGCTTGTTGCTTCCAAGCAGTCACTTAGGCTAAAACAAAAATGAATTCCACAGTGACAAGATAGCTCTAGACACACCAGTGAACTAGAAATAAGTGGAGAGGTCAGTA